>NW_017673346.1:129601-139796 GCF_001879085.1 Nicotiana attenuata
GGTGATAGGGCAGACTTCAAGATATTCAGTTTTGCACCTCTACCCTTTGGATATTTTCATTTTTTCTTAAAAGTCCTCAGTTTAGAAATTAAATTTTCACATTAGTCCCCACCCCAGCTTCCTAGAAGCTTCCTTAATATGTTTTCAAAGATTCTTTCACCTAAACTTCCTAGACTAACCCTCAGGACCCTGTTAATTACCCCCAAAATCTCATGGATCATGGGTCAAATTGACCCAATGGTTTAGACCCAATTGAGCGGGTTGCTTTTTTTTTTTGCAAATGGGTCATAGACAACCCAAAGCCCAAACGACACAATTATCCAATCAAAAACTGTAAGCCAGAATAACACAAATGCTGAAATGGTTTCGACACTTAAAAAATCTAGACTAAATGATTTATTAACTAGAATTAACTAAATTAATAAATCTAAACTAAGCTAATTAATCGACTAAATACATTAATTAAAGAAAAAGATGCAGAACTAACATGCATAAACAAACGACTCTGGAGAAACTAGCAAAATAAAAAGGAATCGAGAGGAGGAGAAAGAAATAGAAGATAGAAAGAAACAAAGAAAGCAGAATGAAGAACAAAAGAAAAGGAAAAATACCATAAAATGTCTCGGACGGCAAACAATGAAGAAGAAACTCCAAATCTTCAAATCTTTGGTCGATTTTTGATATTAATCGTGTGTTCTTATCAAGAACACACGAATAAAATCAAATTAGACCTGGGATTTTCAAGAAACCTCGAATCAGGGGTTTTGGGATTTTAGGGTTCAGATTTTTTGATCTAAAATTCGAGAGGTTCCGGGATGATTCGAAGGCAAAGAGTTGAATATTAGGGTAAAGGAGGGTGTGAGGGTTCCATGGTGTGGTTTTGGGATGGTTTGGGACCGGCGCCGCCGGCCTAAAGCGGTGGGAAAATGGAGGCGGCGCTTAGGGTTTGTTCTTGAGTCTCTGAAGATTGGGGGGGGGGGGGGGAATGAGAGACGAAGAGAGGGGGGGTTAGGGGGTTCGGACACTTATATAATAGGGATATCCTTAGTTCCGGACCGTTTGATCAAAGAAGATCAATAGTCTTGATCACATATTATTGAAACGGGGTCGTTTTAACCATTGTGGATATTGGACCGGGTAAGAAAACGGGTTCTGGGTTGGGTCGACCGGATTTTTAAAGGGGAAAATTGGTTTGGGCTTGGAAATTTCGAATTTTGGCCCAAAATCTGATTTCTTCAATTCCTTTTTCCCTTTTCTTTTATTTTAAAACTCTTTTCTTTTTTCCAAAATTAAAAATTAAAACCTAAATCAAATCTTAAAACCAAATTATCCTATCAAAAATACTAATTAATTCTAAATAATAATTAACATAACTAATTAAAAACCAAGTTTAAAGGAAACTACCAAAATGCAAAAAATTGGTGATTTTTTGGTGATTTTCCGATTTTCATGAAACACTAATTTGCCAATTAATCTAAAAATATAAAATTAAATCCTAAATGCAAATGCAACATATTTTTATATTTTTCATGAATTAAACAAAACTAACATGCGCAGACAAATGCAAGGGCTTGGAAATTGTGATGTAAAAATGGATTTTGAAAGGGCATTTGAACTCCGATTTTGGTAAAATTGGTATGTGTAGACTCGTGGCGAGACGAGGAATCCAGTGATGTAAATTTTGTAATTTTTCGAGAAGTAGGCCCGGGGCTCGGGTTTTGCCAACTTCGTGAATTTTAGTGTTTTTCGAGTCTTTTCGATTGGGTTATGTTTCTTTAGCCTATTGTAATGTATTCGTTGTGGTTTTAATCAGATTCGGCGTGCGAAGAGGTTGATTCGAAAGGCAAAGGCATAGAGAGCTAGACTTATGGCCGGCTTGAGGTGTGTAATAGATGTAGATGATGACCTGAGGGTTTGAAACCCCGGTATATCACATTGTGACGCTATATTGAGGCGAGACACGTACTCTATGACGAGTGCGGGGTCGATTGTGACTGGGAATTTTGACCTAGTCCGTTTCGATTGATGTTCGTACTGTGTTCTTGACTAGAAATTGTTTGGTAATCATCCTACTTGGATTTTATGAATATGTTTGGGGCTTTGTGCTTATCATTTGCATCCTTCAGGGATCCTTATCACTGCTTCCATGATGTTTAGCATATTTCATGATATCAGTCCTGAATTAGACACTGCCTCGAAATGTTTAATAAATAAATAAAGGTTTAAACACTTAGCTCTATAATTCCTAATAATTGAGACCAAAATGAATAATATGACTGTGCCCGAGTGGCTTGCATGCATATATATATCTGGACTGAGTATGGATCGGGCTGTACGCCACAGCGAATGTTACGATGATATTGCGCTTGGGCTGTAGGAGCCCCTCCGGAGTCTGAACCCCCACAGTGAGCTCGGGTACCCAAATGGATTGGGCTGCGCGCCGCAGCGGTCATGTGTATTGCATTGCATTCATGCATTTTATATCTGTTGGTCTTAATTGTCATTGTCTGCTGTTGTTTTATCGTTTAACGCGCTGAATCGTTGATTATAGCTTTATATTGTAATATTTCGGGATTTCTTACTTTCAGCCATTATATATGTTTATTACTCACTGAGTTGGAAGTACTCACTTTACTCCCTGCACCATGCGTGCAGATTCAGGTGCTCCGGAGACTTAGTGGAGTTGTTTGCTATTTTTCGTTAAGTTATTTTCAGGAGTTGTTGAGGTAGCTACCTGACGTCCGCAGGACCCGACTCCTCCCCTTTATTTCATTTGTCTTTCCATATCCTAGACTTCTTTATTACTATGGATATATTACTCTGTTACATCTAGAGGCTCTAGACTCGTGACTCCAGATCTATTGGGGAATGTTGGAATATTCGTTATTATTTTCCATACTATTTTATTTAGTTTCGGATTGGAACCTTGATATTTGCTATTTTAATCGTTTTATTTGTTAACGGATTGCGTATTTAGGTTGAGAGTATTTAAATTGGTCGGGCTTGCCTGGCATTAGTGTTGGGCGCCATCACAACCGGGATTGGGTTCGTGACAAGTTGGTATCAGAGCTGGTTCAGGATGCCTTAGAGAAGGTGAAAGTGATCCAGGAGAGACTTCGTACAGCTCAGTCACGTCAGAAGAGTTATGCGGACCGGAAGGTTCGAGACGTATCCTACATGGTGGGCGAGAAGGTCTTGTTGAAGGTTTCGCCTATGAAGGGCGTTATGAGATTTGGAAAGAAAGGAAAGTTGAGTCCACGGTTCATTGGTCCTTTTGAGATACTCAGGAGAGTTGGGGAGGTGGCCTACATGCTTGCCTTGCCACCCAGCTTGTCGGGAGTTCACCCGGTATTTCATGTTTCTATGCTCCGGAAGTATGTTGGGGACCCGTCCCATGTGTTAGACTTTAGCACGGTTCAGTTGGATGATGACTTGGCTTATGATGTGGAGCCAGTGGCTATTTTGGGTCGTCAGGTTTGGAGATTGAGATCAAAGGATATAGCTTCGGTAAAGGTGCAGTGGAGAGGTCGGCCCGTTGAGGAAGCTACTTGGGAGACTGAACAGGAGATGCGGAGCAGATATCCTCACCTATTTGAGACCTCATGTATGCTTCTCGACCCGCTCGAGGACGAGCGTTTGTTTAAGTTGGGGAGGATGTGACGACCCAACCCGTTGTCTCATGTATTACAGCCCAGTTTCCCCCATTTATTGCTCTTTCATGTTTTGTTATCAGCAACGGGTGAGTTAGAGTTGAATTGAATTGGTTTGGATAGGAAATGAGACACTTAGTCCCTTTAAGGAAGGTTTGGGTTGGAAAAGTCAACCAAACGTTGACTTATTAGTTAGAGGGCTCGGATGTGAATTCCGGTGATTCGGTTAGCTTCGGGAGGTGATTTGTGACTAAGGAGTGCGATCGGAAGTGATTTTGGAGGTCCGGAGTGGAATTAGGCTTGAATTGGCAAAGTTGGCATTTTGGTGAATTCCGGTGGATAGGTGAGATTTTGATCCGAGGGTCGGAATGGAATTCCGACAGTTGCATTAGCTTCGTTAGGTGATTTTGGATATGTGTGCAAAACTTCAGGTCATTCGGAGGTATTTTGGTCGAGTTTCTGATCGAATGCGTAATTCGAAAGTTTTTAAGAAACTTAGGCTTGAATTCGATGTGATTTGATGGTTTTAGCGTTGTTTGATGTGTTTTAAGGACGAGAACAAGTTTGAATGAGGTTTTAGGATGTATTGGCATTTTTGGTTGAGGTCCCGGAGGCCTCGGGGTGAATTCGGGTGGTTGAACGAGAGGTTTTGAGGTGTGTTGCAGGTCTGTTGCTGCTGTCATCTGGTATTTCCGCTTCTGCGGAAATGGACCGCAGAAGCGGTTCCGCAGAAGCGGCCAGGTGTGGGTTAGGGTAGTTCCGGATAAGCGGAAGTTGGCCGCTTCAACGGGTCCGCATAAGCGGACATTGTACCGCAGAAGCGGTTTTGAGGGAACCGCAGAAGCGGAGTTCGAGTCGCATAAGCGAAGTCCGGGTTTTTAAGTGAAGACCGCATAAGCGGATTTTTGGCCGCAAAAGCGGTCCCGCAGAAGCGGAAGCGGGACCGCATAAGCGAAAATCGCTGTTGACAGAAGGGTTTAAAATATTATATTTCATCCGCGAACAAGAGGTAGTTTCCACCATTTTTAAGCGACTTGGAGAGCTTTGGGCGAGAATTTTCGAGGGTTTTGACTGAGAATCAATTGGAGGTAAGCTAGACTAAACTATGATCTATGCATTACAAGAATCCTATCTATATCTTCAACTTGATCTTGCAGCTCCTGTTGCTCTGTGGACTCGTACTTTCCAGGTGAAATTCCTTTGTTGCTGACTTGAGTTGTAATCTGAGATGCTTTTTCCCTTCTCTCCAGGTGGGCGCCTGATTGCTGACCTTGAACCATCTTTCTTCGAACATTGTTGTTTTGTTCTTTAGGTGGTCTCCTAATTACCAATACTTGAATTGCTGCTTTGTTCTTCAGGTGGTCTCCTGATTACCAACACTTGAATTTCTGCTTTATTCTTTAGGTGGTCTCCTGATTATCGACGCTTGAATTGCTTTGTTCTCCAGGTGGGCTCCTGATTACCGACGCTTGAATTGCTTTGTTCTCCAGGTGGGCTCCTGATTACCGACGATTGAACTGCTTTGTTCTCCATGTGGGCTCCTGATTACCGACGCTTGAATTGCTTTGTTCTCCGGGTGGGCTCCTGATTACCGACGCTAAAATTGCTTTGTTCTCTGGGTGGGCTCCTGATTACCGACGCTTGAATTGCTTTGTTCTCTAGGTGGGATCCTGATTATCGATGCTTGAATTGCTTTGTTCTCTAGGTGGGCTCCTGATTACCGATGCTTGAACTGCTTTGTTCTCCAGGTGGGATCCTGATTACCGATGCTTGAGTTGCTTTGTTCTCCAGGTGGGCTCCTGATTACCGACGCTTAAGTTTCTTTGTTCTCCAGGTGGGCTCCTGATTACCGACGCTTGAGTTGCTTCCTATCCTTAAAATTGGCGTTGTTCTCCCTTGCTCTCCTGATGGGTGTCTGACTTTAACAAAAATAGACAAAACAAAGAAAATTTTCTGCCCCAGTATGGTAGCTGGGCACATCTGTGAGTGTTAACTGAATCATGTTACCAAATATCGCTAAGAATTTGAAACCTAGATCCCATTATCCAGGAGGGTCCTGAAAACTCCCAGTTAAATGACAGTTTTTAAAGCTAAATTATATCTTCTAAAGGTATGACTTCTGCTAAATCTTGTTATCTAATGGAAATCTTAAAGCTAAGTCCCATTATTCAGGAGGATCCTGAAAACTCCTAATTGAATCATATCTCAAGCATGCAAACTTTGAAGACAACTTATATTCCTTTGGGGTACATTTATGCTAGATTTTTCTACTCATGATTATTTTGAATTTTAAACTAGGTCCCATTTTCCAGGAGGGTCCTGAGAATTTACGGTCAAACCTGTCTGGTGCTTGCTTTTCCTTACGGAGGGTTTCTCCGAAACACACGAAATTTATGCCTTTGTTTCAATCAAAGAAAACTTGTGAATTAGAACATGGTGGTTGATTTGTGGCCTTGAACTTTGAGGGCGATTGCTCCTTCACTTCCTATGGTAACTTCGGTTTCAACTCGAAAGATCTTGCCTATTTATTGACTGACCGCTTTTCTCTATCACCTTTATCACGGAGAATACCTCTGATCCGTTCAAACCCAATCCCATTCATTTGTTGCATTGTGCTCTTGCATTGACATGTACTGAACCTTTGTGTTTCTCATGAATCCCAAAGCATGTCAATTGCTATCCACTCAGTGCGCCTGCTGTTCTTTCCTGATTTAAATCACTGGCCTTGGTCTTGAGGTCTATTGATCCATCACTTGCCATGATAACTTTGATTTCTGCTTGGAAGACCTTGCTTGTCACTAGTTAACCACTTTCTTTATCAATCTTATCACAGAAAATACCTTTGATCCGTTCACCTAACACCCTCCATCTGTTGCACTGTTCATGAATTGATATATACTAGACCTTTGTATTTCACATGGATCCCAAAGCATGTTGATTGTTACCAACTCAGTGCGCTTGTTGTTCTTTCCTGACTTATGACACTTTGATGTGATAGCCAGATCCCGTATTGTGCAATTGGAAAACTGGTGGCAAATGTTGAAGTCATTTCTCACTTGTTCTGACCAAACAGACTCAGGGAGAGGAAGTAAACAAGACAAAAGGAACAGAGTAAAGGACAATGGAAAGAGATGATTCCTAACAAGAAAACTACAAAGTAGAAACCTATCAGATGTGGATATCAACTCTAATGACCATGACATGCACTTGTGGATTGAGTGGCCTAACATGTCAAACAAGTCTGATGTTCAACTCTTGTTGTACCTCTAAAACGTGAAACTGGGCTTCAATGCTCCGATTATCCAATCTGATTCACAATCCTTATTCGACTTGTAGTGCCCGAAGGGTTTTCACCATCAAGCCTCTCTCATTTTGTTCTTTTTCTCAACTCATCATCGCCTTATGGTGCCTGTGAAGGTTTTCACCAATAAGACTCTCTCATTTTGTTCTTTTCTTCTTATTTCCTCTGATTTTGCAGATGGCAAGGCATCAACCATGGTAAAAATATCATGTGCTCCTGGCATGGCTAACTCGGCACTCTCAAAGATTATCTGGGAGGTCTTTTTGGACTGTAATGTGGCTTTTGGACAGGGTTAGAAAGAAAGGATATCATAAAGTCTCAAAACAACTAAGACAACAGGGTTAATTTATTTACAACTTTTGGAATCCATTCTAAAAACTTTGCCCCAATTTCTAATACAAAGGAATTTGATTCTCTTTTTTCCTTTTCTTTTGATAGATTTACCAAGAAAGACAACCCCACTCTCGACTCCGTGGGATTATGAATTTTTTTTTTGGTATGACCGAACCCTAAGGCTGCCTAAGTATCGTGTCGTATCTTGTGGTGACAAGAATCAGGTCAAACGTAGTTCACAAGACTACTTTTGTTGTTGCTATTTTTCTTTTTCTTTTCTTTTCCTCTTTTTTTTTTTTGAATTTTCCTTTGGTATGAACCTTTTCAAATAAACCTATTGGGACATAAACTTTTTTTTCTTTTTTTTATGACTCTAACTTGATTCCAAAAGAGGGGAGGTCAAAGAAACTAGTACAGGCTCAAGAGGGTATCAAATGGTATAAGTGATTGGGTAGCTGAAAGAGGGTCTCCCAATCCCTGAAAATGCCAAGTACAACACATGCAACTTAAAATGAAAATTGAAGATCATGCATGATATTTCTTTTGCGGCTTCGGCGTTGATATCACTTATATGCCTTCCACTTTCCTTTAGTGCCTTGTCAAGTACAGAACCCTCGTTGGGTGATTCCCTTTTCATAATGGATATCCTCCGTCGATTCGGAAAAACTTTCCTGACTTTATCTTGTAACTTGAGATGCACTTGAACTCAAAGTTGCTTGCTTCAAATCGTCCGGGATGCACCCTCCTTTAACGAATTCTTGTCATCCCATTAACTTTCCCAATTATCTGCCCCAGTTTCACACAGTTCGGGCTTCAAATGATCTCAAAATCTCTTTACTTACTTCCCTCAAATGTCCCTATCATCTTCAAAATTGTTTCATTGCTTCATGATTAGACTAACCTTTAAGACCAGGCCTAGAATTATGCGTGTATGTCATGTCACTAGAGCGAGCAAGAAGAGAACTATAAAAGGAGAAGAGAACTAAACAGAAATGACTAGAAATAACAGAAAATAGAACATTGCATTAGACAAACGGTGAAGGGGTTTGAACAAGAAAACAAGCACTAAACTGGGGTTACAACCCTGAAACAAACCTAGACAACACTAAACGAGTTACTACGACTAAACAAACCAGGCAAGATAAAAGGATAGAAGGGTTTGAGACACAAGACAATATCCGGATTACAACCCTGAAATAAACCGGACAACAGAAATGACAACAAAATAAACCACCAAGACTCCTCCCTGGCTAGCAAAGAAAGGAGCATCTTTCCAATCACCAAGCTCACCATCTTAGCTACCGAGTTTCGCATCAACATTACTAGGACCTTCACAAGTCTTCATCACATTGAGTTTAGCAAATTGCGTTTGGGTCCCTTTTGCCGACTCATTCTTAAGATCAACCTCTGATAGCGCTGAAAGCTTCGTAGCATGTGGACCTCCGAGGATCTCAGAAGAATTCTTATATTCCTTCTCAAAATAAATCATACCCACCATATGTGTCTCATTATGAACAAGCGATGGACTTTAGCTAGTGTCTGTTGCATCTGGATTTTGCACGACAATGTCACCTGCATCAATAAGCTTCTGAATTGCTTTTTTCAGGTGCCAACACTTTTTTGTACTGTGACCCGGGGCATCGGAGCAATATGCGCACCCTTGAGAAAAATAAAACTTCTTTGGCAGAGGGTTTGGCATTTTTATCTGAATCGGCTTCAACATGTCCAATTGCCTCAACCTTTGGAACAAACTGGCATATGATTCTCCAATAGGGGGTGAAAGCCTTTTCTTTTTCCAGTAGTCTTTTCAGTTTATATTCTGGCCTCGGTTGGAACCTTTTGCGGGCAGGTGGATGATATGCTTGAGGGGGCGGGTAAGACATTTGGGGAAATTCCAGCTGTAGATGCTCCAGCAGCACCTGTTTAGGCACCGACAGTGCCCATCGTGATTCCTGGTCTCCAGGAGGCTTTGGCTCAGATCTTGTCCGTCTGCACTGGCCTGGCTCAAGCAGTTTCAGCTACTATCGCGGCGGCTACTTCTCAGACCGGGGGTGGTCATCAACCCCCGATGCTCGCACACCCGAGCAGGTTGTTCAGGGCTTACAGACACTTGGGGTAGCTCCAGCTCAGCCAGTTCAGCCAGCTGCACCAGTTGCAGCAGTTGTTCCAGTTGCGCCAGTCGCACCAGCTCCAGCTCATGTGGTTCCAGCTGTGCCGGATGACGAGCAGCGTCGGTTGGAGAGGTTCGGTAGGCTTCAGCCCTCGACATTCAGTGGTGTTGAGGGCGAGGATGCCCAGGGTTTTCTGGATAAGTGCCAGCATATGCTTCGTACTGCGGGTATTCTGGACTCTAGTGGAGTGGCTTTTACTACCTTCTAGTTCATAGGGCCTGCATTTACTTGGTGGGAGGAGTTCGAGAGGCGTAGGCCTATTGGAGCAGCGCCCCTCACGTGGCAGCAGTTCTTTACGGTATTCTTGGAAAAGTACGTACCCAGTCTCACAGGGAAGAGCTGCGTCGTCAGTTCGAGTGGTTGACTCAGGGAGATATGACGGTGACTCGGTATGAGTTAAGGTTTACACAGCTAGCTCGGCATGCTACGTGGATGATCCCGACAGATCGCGAGAGGATCAGAAGGTTTGTGGATGGCCTCAACTATCCGATCCGCATATTGATGACTAGAGAAAGGGCTACAGTAGTTACATTTGAGGAGGTAGTTGATGCGGCTCGTCAGATAGAGACAGATCGTAGGTTTCATGTAGCCGAAAGAGTGATATTCCTGTCATAGAAGCTGGGTATGCTGGCTATCCAAGATCAATTAATAAAATATTTTGAATTTTACATTTGAGAACTATTTCAGTTTTCCCATACCCTAATGCATTCTATTTGCTTCTGTCCTGGATTTGCTTGTTG
>NW_017673347.1:0-3836 GCF_001879085.1 Nicotiana attenuata
CATGAACGATGAAATATTGATTTCATTTCATTGAATTTTTGAAGATAGCAGGGTTTACATTGGAATTTTAAAGACAATAAACTAAAAGAAACATCCGAGCTACACCCTGGAATAACTCGTGATGTAGAAAAGGTGGCAAGACTGGACTACCGGGATTCCTGCCTAACTGGGAACGGAGTAGCCTTCCAGTTTTGCAACTTGGCATTGGGCCCCATATATTGCACCTTAGCGGTGCTCGAGCCTTCTCCCGGTTGGACCATGTGAGTTCATACAACATCTGCCTCATGGCTCCATAAATTTCTTCAATTTCCTCGGTCGTGAAGGCCTCATCTTCCTCTTCTGTGTACTTGGGCTTGAGAATGTTTTGAAAAGATGTGGGACGGCTGAGGCAAGACCCAACCATTGCTCTTTAGCTCATTTGCCCATGTCACATCAGCTGGTGTGGCGTGAAAACCCATACCGAAGAACATCTCGCTAGCAGCCAGAGTGATAGGTTCTCTAATACCTTGTAATGATGTCCCGAGCTCCTTCCCGTGCTTATAACTATGCCTGATCATTTCATTAGCGACCATAATTGACGCATTTGAGAGAAAGGGTTGAGGACACGGGCTTCCTTCTTCACATTGATCTGCGACAACAACCTCGAAAGCTTGATAGACTATATGTTCGCTACCTTCCCTAGCTCAAGACATGGGACTGACGGGTCCCTATAAATTGATTGCTCGTCCTCCCCATGGACCACGATCTCCTGATATTCGTATTCAAATTTCACCATTTGGTGGAGAGTAGAAGGTACGGCCCTTGCCGCATGAATCCAAGGCCTTCCCAAAAGGAAATTATAAGAAGTGTCCATGTCTAGGACCTAAAATGTCACCTTGAAATCCACAGGACCGATAGTCAAAATCAAATCGATCTCGCCTATTGTGTCTCTCTTGATTCCATCAAAGGCATGCACACTAACATTGTTAGGCCTGATTCTTTCAGTCCCAATCTCCATTCTTTGCAAAGTTGAGAGAGGGCAGATATCAACTCCGGATTTGCCATCCAGCATGACTCTTTTCACATAGTACCCCTCACAATTAACTGTAAAATGAAGGGCTTTGTTGTGGGCGGCTCCTTCCGGGGGCAAATCATTCTTGATAAATGAAATCTGGTTGACTTCGAAGAATCTTTCCGCCATCCTTTCCAGTTGTTCAACAGTAGTTTCAATCGGAACATAAGCTTCATTGAGGGTCTTTATCAACACTTTCTGATGCTCAGTCGAGCTTACCAGTAGAGACAAGAGCGAAACCTGAGAGGGAGACTTCCGGAGTTGGTCAATTACCTCGTAGTCCGCAGTTTCCATTTTCCGGAAGAACTCTTCAGCTTCTTCAGCACTGACGGGCTTCTTGAGCGGGAAACGCTTCTTTTTGGCTTTGTTCAAATCCTCTAAGTTGAGGTATTTCTCGGATGGGTTAGTTCATTTGCTTCCCCTATGACCTCTTTTCCCTTGTATGTCACTACCGCTTTGTTGTAATTCCATGGGATGGCAGTGGGGTATGTCATGGGCTTCTGTGGTGCGCGGCTGATAACCACGGGCTCGTTCAACCTTGGTGAGGTTACCGGCCCCCGTGCCACATCAGTCCCTTTGGGCACGTACATCTTAGGTCCCTTGTTCAGCTCAAACCTTTTTGGAGGACTCAACGTCATTTGTTCTTTCCTGTGACCCCGGGGAACATAAAGAATGGCATCTTGAGGGGGTACTGCCCCTGTTTTGGTTTCCACTATCTTTTCTGCACTTTGAGGGGTGGGTTTACTCTTTTTCTCCCCCTTGTCTTGCTTTGCAGCAGCCCTTGGCTTCTTTTCAACATCAGCGATGGCAATGATGGCTTTCAAGGCGGGATCAAACTCCTTATCTTCGCAAATCATCCCAATAAATGGCCCGTTGTTGTGAGCTGGTAATGGGTTATTGGTCACATTAGGAATCTCTTCATCTTTCAGCACTATTCGTTTTTGCTCTATTAGATTTTCAACCGCCCTTTTGAGAGTCCAACAGTCTTCAGTGTCATGCCCTTCCGCTCCTGAGTGGTAAGCACATAGAGCACCATGTCGGCAGGAGGGCGATTCTGGATTTTGCCTGGTTTGAGGTACGAGTTGCAACAAACCCATTTGGACCAGTTTAGGGAAAAGGCTAGAGTATGATTCACCAATAGGCGTGAAGTTTGTTTTTCTAGGTGGCTCCCGAGCACGGGAATTGTATGGCAAATTATTTTGTGGGGGTCGGGGATTATATGGAGCTTGGTGAGGAGGGTTATTTCTAGGAAGTGGAGCTCAGTTTTGGTTAAACTGTTGTTGTGGCCGAGCGTATGGTTGGGCGTTCATCACCGCGTAAAGCTGAGGAGCCATAGCATAAGCCACATCCTGGTGAGGATAATAATGTTGTGCGGTGCTTGGAGGGAAGTAACCTCTGGGTGGACGGGGGTTTCTCAGACCTGAAGCCGCCATCGCCACGTCTTCTTTCTTCTTTTTGTTTGCTACACCTCCGGACCCGCTTTGAATTGCTTGGGGCGTAGCTCTTATGGCAGATTGGCTCAATATGTGACCTATTTTCAGACCATTCTCGACCATCTCACCAATCTTGATAGCCTCAGCAAACACCTTTCCCATTGCAGACATCATATTCTGAAAGTAGTCAGCCTCTTGGGCTTGAAGAAAAACACTGACCATTTCGGTCTCATCCATCGGGGGCTTGACCCTGGCCGCTTGTTCGCGCCACTTAATAGCATATTCTCGGAAACTCTCCGAGGACTTCTTTTTGAGGTTTGATAGGGAATTTCTGTCTGGAGCTATGTCTATGTTGTACTGAAACTGCCTGAGAAAATCTCGAGCCAAATCATCCCATATGTGCCAACTAGATATGTCTTGATCCATGTACCACTCGGATGCAATGCCAACTAGACTCTCTCCGAAATAAGCCATCAGAAGCTCTTCTTTTCCGCCTGCCTCTCTCACTTGATTGCAATACCTCTTGAGGTGGGCTATGGGGTCTTCGTGCCAGTCATACTTTTCGAACTTGGGAGTCTTAAAACCAAGGGGTAGGTGAACATGTGGGAACATACACAAATCAGCGTAGGATACGCTCTTCTGACCACTTAAGCCTTGTATATTCTTGAGGCTCTGTTCCATGCTCCTCATCTTCCGAGTGATTTCTTATTACTCGGGGTTCTTTGTAGTTTTCTCCTGTCTCGCGGTGAACTCATACCGGGGTTGTTGAGGGTAAGAATTGGTGGTGAAATGGGTCGTGTCTGGTGGAAAGGATGGTACTTGAAAAGTAATAGATAATGGATCAAAGCTTGGCCTGGGCAAAGTGGGTTGTGATGTGGCCGAGGATGGTGGTGCAGTGAATATGTTGGTGGCCACACCCGAAATTAATGCCTGGGCGCGAACCTCAGAAGGCGTTCCGGTAAAGTGGGCTGAGATGGTAGGATATCCAAGCGGAGTGTTTGGGTAATTTATTGGGACGTCGGAAGTTCCACTTGCCCTGGGAAGTAGCTCAGGGAAACCAGGTATTGCACTCGGTGGCTCTCTACCGTTGGACCAGGCGGCCCACATTTCCAACATGCGGAAACGCAGTACCCTATTTTCCTCAGCAGCCGCTGATTCTGATGTTGGGATGGCCGAGATCGGGCTATCCTCTGGGATAGGAATTGTTGGTAGATGACTTTCTGACGATATTTCGACGCTTCCCTTGGATCTTGTAAAGTAAGGATGCGAAGCCAGATTACCACAAAACCAACCACCTTAATATAGAACCTACTCAATAGCAAACACAACAAACCGATTAGTTTGAGACAATT
>NW_017673347.1:7309-11259 GCF_001879085.1 Nicotiana attenuata
GGCCTTGGCTAGTAGGAGGTGACTTTAATGATATTCTAGCCGCTAGTGAAAAATTTGGTGGCAAGCCTATTAAAGATAGTAGAGCTAGATACATATGGTCAAAAATAAATAAATGTAACTTGCTCGATCTAGGCTTTAAAGGAAGTAAATATACTTGGACAAACAACAGGCATAATAAAAAAGGCCTTATATTGGAAAGACTAGATAATGTTTTTGGAAATGAAGCATGGATTGAACTCTTTCCTAAAAGCTCAATAATCCACCTGCCTAGAACCCACTCTGATCATAACCCTATTCTTATAGAGTTAATCCCAAAAAATAGATCTCTTCATAAAATTCCTTTTAGACTAGAAATCTTTTGGTGCAAACATCCTGATTTCCAGACTATAGTAAGAAATAATTGGAATGATAGTGACTACTTCAAAGCCAGCCTTAACTTTGTGGAAAAACAAAAACCCTGGAAAGACAACACCTTTGGTAATATTATGGGTAGGAAGAGGAAATTGCTAGCTAGACTTCAAGGTATCCAAACTTCTAATAGCTATACTACCGGCAATTTCCTTCACAGCCTAGAATTAGACCTTAAAAATGAATTCAATGATATTCTAAAAATTGAGGAAGATTATTGAAAATTTAGGTCCAGAATCTTGTGGCTTAATGATAGAGACACAAATACAAAATTCTTCCATGTCTCAGCCACCAATAGGAAAAGAAGAAACAAAATAAATTTCTTTAAAGATGATGCTGGTAATTGGATAAATGATCATAGCCAGATTATGTCTCATGTTCATAACCACTTTATCTCCACCTTTACTTCTTCCCACTCACAATCTAGTTGGGCTAACCCCCTAAATCCCCATTTTAGTTGTAATAAATTTAATCTAGACAATCTAGATACTCCTCTTCTAGACTCTGAGATTAAAAGAGCTATTTTCTCATTCAAACCCTTTAAATCTCCTGGTCCAGATGGTTTGCACCCTTTTTTCTTCCAAAAATATTGGCATCACATAGGTCAATCAGTTTGTAACCTTTGTCATGACATTTTCAATAACCAGGGAAACCCTCCTGAAATTAACAAAACCTTTCTCTGCCTCATTCCTAAAATCCACAATGCCAACAACATTAAAAATTTTTAGGCCTATTGGTTTATGCAATACAATCTACAAACTAATCACTAAGATTCTTGCAAACCGTCTAAAACCATTCCTTGATCAATTGATCAGTCCATATCAAGCTAGTTACATGAAAAATAGAAGAGCATCTGGTAATGCCATTATCATTCAAGAGCTGGTCTCTAAATTTAATAAGTTAAAAGGAAAGCAGGGTCACATGATTCTAAAAATTGATCTGGAAAAGGCCTTTGATCGTTTAGAATGGTCTTTCGTTCGCCACACTCTTGACTACTTTAAATTTCCACCCAAATTTTCTAAATTGTTACTGAGCTGCATCTCAACTAGTAATATAGTAATTTTAGTAAACGGATCCGTCACCAATTATTTCTAGCCAAGTAGGGAAATAAGACAAGGGGGCCCTATTTCCCCCTATATCTTTATCCTCTGCCTAGAAATGCTCACTAGATACATAGAGCACCAAGTGGACACTAAAAATTGGGATCACATATCCTTAGGAAATAGATGTCCAAATATCTCTCATTTATTATTTGCAGAATGGCTAGAGCAAATGACAAACCATGTCAAGCCATTAAACATGGCCTTGACCAGTTTTGTTCCCTTTCAGGACAATGTATCAGTATTACAAAATCAAAAATACTCTTCTCCCAAAATATTGTAACCACACTCTTATTAGGGATATTACCACTATGTTAGGAATTAAAAAAGGTACTAACTTTGGCACCTACTTAGGTTTTCCTATCTTAATCCATAGCCCAAAACCTAGGGACTATCAATTCCTAATCGATAAGATGAGAACATAACTGGCCTCATGGAAAATGAAATTCTTTAATCTAGCAGGAAGAACAACCCTTGCAACATCTTGCCTTAATTCCATTCCCAACCACTACATGCAATACACCCTTCTTCCCAAACAAACCCTAAAAGAGATTGACAAAGTCCAAAGTGACTTTATATGGGGTAGCTCAACAGATAAAAGAAAAATTTACCTAGTCAACTGGTCTACCCTTTGCCAACCTAAACCCAATGGTGGCTTAGGTATCCACAATACTCTAAATAAAAATCTGGGTACTCTAGCTAGCCTAAGTTGGAGACTTCTTACTAATGCCACAATCCCTTGGGCCAAGCTTATCATCTCTTACTATTGTACTACTTCCACAATGAATAGGTCTTCCTTCGTTTGGAAAAGCATTTGCGAAGGGTGGGAAATTTGCTCAAAGGGTATCATACTATCCCCCCACCTTCACTCTAATCTTAATATCTGGGAAACTAATTAGATCCCCAAATTTGGTAACCTAAGAAAAAGTGCGATAGGCCCACCCTCCACTAGGGATACATTAACAAAAATCAGAGATATCTTTGATTGTTGCAATTGAAATATGGACAGCCTATCCTTTCCTCTTCCTCCGGATGTACTAGCAAATATCTCTAAAATAAAAATTCGGCTCAAAGGCCCCTCTAATGATTTACCTATTTGGTCCCTCACCAATAAGGGGGTGTTCACTACTAGGTCATGTTATACGCTTCTAGAAACTCCTAAAAACATTGACTTATAATTTGACTGGATTTGGAAACTAGACTGCCCCAATAAAATAAAATATTTTCTATGGCAATGCTTACATGATCGAATTCCTTGCAGAAAATACCTTTCACAGATTGGACTAAACATTGACCCTTTTTGTCCCATCTGTAAAAGTCCTAAAGAAGAATCCATAAAGCATATTTTCCTAGAATGCAAAGCCGTCAACCAATTTTGGGCTAGCCTTTGTTGGCAACATCACAATAGCCAAAATGGTAAACACAGGCTTATACAAGTAAGAGACCTTAACTATCCACTAAATAACGCTTTTTTAAACTGCAACTCTTATTTTCCCTTTATCATTTGGCACATTTGGATTAATAGAAACAACAATAACCATAATAACACTACCAACCCGATTAGTGGTTCTCTTATCATGTAGAGTGCTATGGAATTCAAGTTACTTACGGAAAAATTTCTATACACCCTCCCAAATTACTCATTAAAATCAATTGGCATAAACCTCCAAAGGGTTGGTTTAAACTAAATGTTGATGCCAGTTTCAATAACTATAACCAACATTGCGGCTTAGGTGGTGTTTTCAGAAATTCCAATGGTAATTGGGTCGTTGGTTTTACAAAATCAACTCATGCAAATGGCTCACTAGCAGCAGAATTGAAAGCCCTAAGAGAGGGTCTCAGAACAGCAAAGGAGTGAAAATTTTTCCCACTTGAAATAGAGATGGACTGCTCAGAGGTAATCCAGGTAATACGTGAAGGTAACAATTTATTTAACAAGGTTGTTAATGATTGCAGGTGGTTAATGCACCAACAGAAGGTTATCCTCCAGCACACCTTCCGGCAGGGGAATAGGACTGCTCATCAACTAGCAAAGAAATGCCTGGATAAGGATAGTCAAGTTTTTGGAGTAGCTGGAAGAAGTAATGCCCAGAAGATCAGTAAAAAGTTATTTGTTAGACCTCCAAGTGATGTAATAGATTTTGTGGATAGTGAAAGACTTGGAATTACTACTCATGAAAAACTACTATCTTTTGATGCTTGCAAACTGGCAGCAAGCTTAGGTAACCAGTGTGTCCTTCGTGACACGTCTCATGATAAACCAGTACTGGACACTCCTTAGTTATTAATATATATATATATATATATATATTTCCTGTTTGCTCAAAAAAAACGAGCAAGAAATAATAATGAAAAAATGAAAAATATATATTTGGGGGGAGGGGGGGGGGGGGTAGGGGACGGACGTTGGAGTGTTGGATGTTGTATTTATTATTGTTCATA
>NW_017673347.1:11276-39121 GCF_001879085.1 Nicotiana attenuata
GGGGGGAGGAACGACTTGGATGTTGGATGTTGATTTTATTATTGTTCCATATAGCCCGAAATATACTGATCGTGAGGCTACAAATCCACATTTCGGATGTAGGTGTGAGTGCAGATACGTATGTGTTGTATCATGTTACTTTGGCACAAGGTCTAGCTTGGCTTGTATGCATCCATGAGGTGCACTAGCTACCATAGACAAAGATTATGGCGAGCTAAATAGGGTCTTCCATAATATTACAGATACTCATGTTGAATTACCATTACTAGGAGAATACTACAAATTTGATGGTACCCCATTTTATAAAGCAATATTGAGGGATTTAAAGGAGTGCATCTATATGGAGAAAGAAAAAGGATCTCAAGACAAGGTGTATATTGGNTAAGTATATATGTTACATATATATAAGCCATATTCGATATAATATTACCTAATACGCTTATACTTAGTGCATAGTACAGCGTAAGTATATATATTATATATATATATATATATATAAGCTACATTCGATATAATATTACCTAATACACTTATACTTAGTGCATAGTATAGCATAAGTAAATATATATATATATATATATATATATATATATATATATATATATAAGCTACATTCGATATAATATTACCTAATACATTTATACTTAGCGCATAGTATAACGTAAGTATATATATTACATATATATAAGCTATACTCGATTTACCTAATACACTTATACTTAGTGCATAGTATAGCGTAAGTAATATATATATATATATATATATATATATATATATATATATATACACACACACATATAGACACACACGCACTATATATTAGTACTATTCATCCCTTGTATTACAAAAGTGTTAGCGGCTAACATTTATATTCTTTATTTACTAAATACAAAAGTGATTTTTAATTTTGACCTTTGTTGACCTAAATAGCGACCAACTTTGGTCGCTAAACATACATAATTTTAAATTAGCGACCCAAGTTGGACGTTAAACTTAAATCAGATTTATTTATCTTTTTTATTATATTTAAAATATTAACCGGGTCCCAGATTAGCGATCAAAGTTGGTCTATACTCTACTGAGCGACCAACATTGGTCGCTAAAGTTGAATTATATTTATTTATATTTTATAATTTTTTTTAAACAAAATTATAATTATTAAAATTTTATAACTGGGTCCCAAATTAGTGACCAAAGTTGGTCTCAACCTGTTTTCTCTTTATATAGCGACCAACTTTGGTCGCTAATTTTAAATTTTATTTATTTATATTTTGTTATTTTTAAAAATAATGTTATAATTATTAAAATTTAATAAGTGGGTCCCATGAAGCGACCAACATTGGGTTCTAATCTGAGTAATTCTTTGACCAAGCAAGTCTGACCAGTCCGGTCAACAGTTTGACAAAATTTTCGGTTAAGTTGCGACCAACGTTGGTCGCTAATTTATTTAAAATTATTATTTTATTATTTTCACCAGTTTAGCGACCAACTTTGGTCGCTTGTCTTGGCAAACCAACTTTGGTCGCTAAATTTTGGTCGCTTTATGCAGGAATTCTAGTAGTGTAGGTGTGAGTGCAGTTACTTTGGCACAAGGTCTAGCTTGGCTTGTATGCATCTATGAGGTGCACTAGCTACTGTAGACAAAGATTATGGCATGCTAAATAGGGTCTTCCACAATATTAGAGATACTCATGTTGCGCATCATCTATTCTCAAAATAATTACCATTACTAGGAGAATACTAAAAATTTGATGGTACCCCATTTTATAAAGCAATATTGAGGGATTTAAAGGAGTGCATCTATATGGAGAAAGAAAAAGGATCTCAAGACAAAGGTGTATATTGGCAGAAAAACAAGTTCCAAATCCAATGTCTTTTGGATTGTGAGTGTTCATTATATATATTGTACTTGTATTCTTACATAGTATGATTATACATAGTTGGTGAAATACACAGACAACCTCTTAAAGTTGGCACGAACTGTCACTATGGCAACTAATACATACAATGAAACAAAACCAACATTATTTTTTTCCTAGCGTACATGTCCATTTATTTGTGCAGATAATAGTGCATATTTCTCGATCAAGAAATGATCAGATTCAACGTCTTCATGTGTCTTCATCAGTTATTTCTAGAGTGATGAGAAAATGGGGACACCTGGTAAGGTACTTCGCCATCAACAATGAAAACATTGCCTGATACATATTCTGAAGAATCATGGATTAAGTACCTGACCGCTGATGTTAAAGCCGGATCTGTCGTTCCAAATGTTCGCAGAGGAACGGCTTTGAAAAACAGCATTATGGAAACGTTTCTATTGGACAAGGTTCTCTGTTATCTCAGATTTGAAAAACTCCTGGTGCTATTGAGTTCATTCTAATCTTGTCTACTCCCAATTCAAGGGCCATTATCTGCCATTAATTTTTTAGTAATAAATTAATAGCAAAACATATGTATAAACAGAAGAAGANAAATTATTTTCTTGGTATTGCAATGTCTCGACATAAGGGTGGTATGTTTCTGTCACAACGCAAGTATGCTGAGCAGATAATTGAGCGAGCCGGAATGTCTTGTTGCAAGTCGTCTCATACTCCTGTTGACACTAAGGAGAAGGTTAGTGCTACTTCTAGTACTACTTATGAGGATCCCACTCTTTATCGGAGTCTTGCTGGGGCTCTTCAATATCTTACTTTCACCCGACCAGATATTTCATATGCTGTTCAACAAGTATGTTTACATATGCATGATCCCCGAGTTGACCATATGCAAGCTCTGAAACGTATTATTCGATATATTCAAGGTACACTTGATTATGGTCTCCATCTCTACTCATCTCCAGTTTCGTCTCTTGTTTCTTATACTGATGCTGATTGGGGCGGTTGCCCAGATACGAGGCGTTCTACATCTGGTTATTGTGTATTTTTGGGTGATAACTTGATTTCTTGGTCTTCTAAGAGACAACCTACCCTATCTCGCTCGAGTGCCGAGGCCGAGTATAGGGGTGTAGCCAACGTAGTATCTGAGTCTTGTTGGTTACGCAACTTGCTCTTACAGCTACATTGTCCGATGAGAAAGGCTACAATTGTTTATTGTGACAATGTGAGTGCTATTTATTTATCGGGTAATCCGGTGCAACATCAACGTACCAAGCATATTGAGATGGATATTCATTTTGTACGAGAAAAGGTTGCTCGTGGTCAGGTTCGTGTTCTACATGTCCCTTCCCTATATCAGATTGCGGATATTTTTACTAAGGGCCTACCGCGAATTTTGTTTGAAGATTTTCGTGACAGTCTCAGTGTCCGACAACCTTCCGCTTCGACTGAGGGGGTGTGTTAAGATATATGTGAATATACTTTGTTATTGTATTTTAGGTAAGCATATATTTAGGAATAATTAGAATATATTTTGTTATTGTATTTTAGGTATGCATATATTTAGGCATAATTAGTTTCCTTATTGATAGCCTAGATGTATGCTACGGTTTATGTATATATATTCCAGAAAGTGAATACAATTGGGAGAAAAAATATTTCATCAATTCTTTCAGGACTAAAAAGAAAAAAGTGCCACATCAATTTGGACGGAGGGAGTACAAGTTGTAACAGTCTTTATTTCTTTTTCAAAAACAAATTGAATAGAGAGAGTACTAATGTAGAACTTCATAATACACAACCTCGAATGCCGGTTTGTTAACCAAGGCATCAATATGTCCGAAGGCGTCCCAAGCTATTTGTACAGCGGCCTCAATGGTAACACCATTGGCAGTGATGTCGAGCTCGACGGCGAATGCACGGCGGGGGCCCTGTAAATTGATCTCGTCGCAGAGAGATTTGAGCCTGTCAACACGACGAGCGGCACCAATGATGCTGCTGCCGGCTTTCGCCAAGTCGAGACACAACTCTCGCCCAATTCCTGAGGACGCCCCTGTCACCATTACCACTATTCCGCGGGTTTAGATGTATGCGGGTGCGGTGCGGGTTTGAGTTTTGCGGGTGCGGGGCGGTGCGGTGCGGGTTAGAAACATTGTTATTTAAAATTAAGCGGTTGCGGGGCGGTTGCGGGTTGAAGTCATGAATTGACTACATACTGCTTCGGAACATAGCAAACTTGTCCTAAACCCATTTATTTTGTTGTTTTGTCCTACATTATAAAAAACTCAATCGATTTAGTTTTATTGAAACTTTTTAATCCAATCTTTAAGTATTATTTTAGTTTCTAAATATCCCATTTCTTTTTCTTGTTATACCCAAATCAAGCAATGAAAAGTAAACAATTTCCTCCGTCTTGGTATATATTCTTCCTTCCTCTTCCTTTTTAGACTTCTAGTTTTCAAATAAAATAAAAGAAACTTAAACATGGAGTTTGCTGGAGTTTCTGGTTTTACAAAATTTTTTCCATGTACATATGGAAGTGCATGCTTTCTTCTGGTATTAATACTAGAAATATTTGTTAAAGGAATTAAAATTTGTTCTGTCCTTTCAATTCAATTATCCAAAATGTTTGAATTCTTCGTTGGTTTATTAGTACTTAGATCATCTTATCATCTCTCTTATAGTTTAATGCATAAGAGTTCAAAAAATTGCGGGTGCGGGGCGGGGCGGGTGAACGCGGGTGGAGTGCGGGGTGGGTGAATACGGGTTTAAATCCTATGCGGGGCGGGGCGGGGCGGGTTTAAATTTTGCGGGTTCAGACAGAACCCGCCCCGCACCCGCACCCGCCCCGCCTGCCATTCCTAACGGCTCCATTGTTTAATTTAGGTAGTTATGTAGCTAATAATGTAATAGTGCAGAGGGTTATATGCATGGCTACGTACGTTTTATAACACTTTGGAAGGCAAGATCCAGAGTCACTTAATTGTTTTACGAAAGGGGAATAGTGTACGCAATTAGTGGTTGTGGCTCTAGGGTATCTAGCCTTAAGCTTATAATGGTCCCCTTGAACTCAGTGACTTTGTTCAAACTCTGAATTTGTATTAAGAATTTCACTAAATTTTTAAAAATATTTGATTGCAAACTTAATTATTTTTATTGTATATATAATTCAAGATCATTGTGAAAATCCATAAACTTCAAATTCTGAATCTGTCTTTGAGTAGCTCATGTAGGACAAAAATTTTTTTTGAAGTGTAGAAACAATAAAAGTAAGTGGGCTAGCCTGTGTTTATGGCAAGTGGAAATGTTTTGTGGAAGTGGCGGACCACCTAGCTAAACTAGCCTCTTAACACTCAAGAATGCACTTATTATGAACATCCCTAGCAGTTGATGGTATAGGTTCCTACTATCTGGACAAATGCCAAATACCTAGTATTAGGCTAAAAATATAATAAGGCCAACTTTTTTGTTAGTTAGAAGTAGATAAGATTTTAGAGGGGCAAGTGCACAAATAGTCATTTTCAGGAATGATATTTAGGGATTAACCAGTATTTATTTTTGTCCTAAAATTTTAAACTAAAAATCTTAACTTCAAGACAAATCAGGACATTTCTGTCCTGAAAGTTTGAATTGAAAAACTTAAATCGAGGACGCACTCACTAATTCTTAAATACATATATTTACCCTTAAAATCGGATAATAACTGAATTTTTACGCGGTTTTAAGGATACGTGATATAACTTGATACAAATTAAGAAAACAGATTAATATTGAAATTGATGATAAGAGAATAAATGCAAACCACACAATTGAACAGCCTGGTCTTCGAGTTCGATCGCCCTAGAACCAAGAAATGCCTTAACTGACATAAGAACAAGATAGCAAGATTATAAGAGCTAGAAATACTAGTGTATTGCTCTGTACTACGTATTACAATGTGTGTTACAAATGATCAGACCCCCGTTTGTATAGTAGGGACGTCCTACTCTTGATACAATTCTATATAAGTTTAAAATCTCATGATTTGCTAACTAATCGGCCTCTCCTCGATACGTGTCAATATTTTTGCCGTGAACTCCAACCGATCGCGGATATTTCGGTCTTCTATTATTCGGCTCAGCAAATTTCCCTCGGTTTTGTTCGGTCCTAGGGTCACGAGCTCAACGATGTTACTTCGCACCTCGGTTCGATATAACCCAAGTCGAGCTTTAACCTGTTACATTCAGTCTCGATTGGTCTCACAAATACGCGAACCCGGTTTCGACCGTATACAGATAGTCCCTTCACTTTTCTAAGAGAAGATGACGAGAAACGATATGAACTTCTGAATCCCGCTTCGATAGATCATGACGTGAGCGACAAACGGTTACTGAACGTCCTGTTGGTCTAATTACCAAGGCACTAAATGCCCGTCAGTCGTTGGTCAGCCACTACGGGTTTTGAACTGTCATTAAATTATAAATATCTCCACTTTCATTCATTCAAACTTTATGCTCAAAGCTTCTTCTATTTTTGTTCTCCAAAAATCTCTTCACTCTCCAACTTTTGAACCCAAATTTCTTGAACCTTTTGCAAACCACTAAATGTACCTTCTTAATTCCCTTTTCTTCATCTATGTTCTAAAATGGCAAAAACTTCTAAGACTGTCCCACAAAAGGAGGCCGCCTCTTTATCACGACTTGTTGGCGATGGGACTACGGCGGAACCACTCCCTGAAGAGTTCGTTCACTGAGGGTGCCTGACCACTGCTGATTTCAAGGTCGAAAAAACTTCCTCGGTAACGGGTCGATGTGAACCGGTCTTGAGATACATATGTTCGATCGCGATGATCCTCTCTCTCAGGTCAAAGAGGATTGCAACTGGGCCGATAAACACGTGGTGGTGCCTTTACTTGAGGAAGCAATTACTACCCATGTGGAGTGTTTTTAAGTGTTTACATTTACCCCTTTACGTTGGGTCCTTAAACCCGATTATTATCGCCTTCTGCAAGAGGTACGAGGTGACCCTCGGTCAAATTCACCCCTCCTTCTTGAGGATAGTGATTCTTCTTCATTTTTCTGCAAAACAAAATCGATGGGTGTCCCTTCACCCTCGATCATCTTATACGCCTGTACAGTCCCCGACTCTATCGAGGGGGATTAATCAAACTTGCTCGCCAGGCCAGTAGGGCCCCATTCTCAAGTATAGATGAGGATCGGGACAGAGGCTGGACGGGCCGATTCATTCGAGTGAGCACCTTAGACTTGATCCATGCCGAGGACTTGCCATTTCCCGAGAAATGGAACATGAAGCGTACGTATAACTTCGCCTTAAAGATTTTATTTATTGTTTCTCCCCTTTCCTCCTTCTTATCGATGTTTTTATTGTGCAACTGTGGCTCGGATGCCGGATGCAAGTCCTCAACTCAAAGAATGGGTCGAGGGCCTTGTGTCATAGAGACTATATTCCGAGCGGGCATGGCGCGAATTGTCAAAGGGTCGATGGGAGGCCCGTAATCATGGTAAGTTTTCTTTTCAGATTCAATAATGTTTGATTTTCTCCTTGTACTATCGAATTCTTGTTGGCTCTATTTTCTTTTGTAGGTCTCTCCAAAGATATTGCTATGAGGCCTCCATCCGGTGATGAGGATGTGCCTCTCGAGTCCCCTACTCCGAGGCAGGATGATGAAAAGAAGGGAAAAATGGTCTCGAGTTCCCCGAACTCGGAAAAGAAAAAACCAAAGACGAGGTCGCGCAAGCCCAAGGGAAGCACCGGCGCACTACCCTCGGACTCAGTCCACCGGCTAAGGGACGAGTCTGAAGAAGAAGAAGAATAAGAGAAATCCAAGCTGGTGGCGTGCAGACGGGCGGGTGTTGTGATACAAGGGGCTTCCAAACCGGCGGGTGTTGAAATTGAACCATCTCAACATGAGGAGGTCGATGAGAGAGCTTTAGTCGAAGCTCCCAAACCAGAAGAGGGTAAGGCCACTCCATCCCAAGCTAGGGAGTCGAGAGGGAAACCGGGGCTAATACCCCCGACCAGAGGAAAGTGCCCTGAAAGATGCGCTTGGGGCGATCGACATTACCGAGTCTCCTCAGTTTTCAGATGCCATGATCCATGAGGCCAGTAGGCTAGAAGGTCGTTCTTATGAGAGGCCTCAAGGGGCGATAGATATCCAAAACTTCTTGGATGGATTAGAGTCTATTGCCTCAGAGGACGTCACTGGGCTCGGAGACTTGCTGGTGCTAAAGAAGGTACCATCGCCAGGAGCCAATGGGTCTTCCTCGAGCCCAAAGTTAGTGGACCGATTCCCGGCCCCGGGTGTTGACCCTGACCAAAAGCGGTCAATAGTTTTCTCTATCCTGGGGGATGCCCGGGTTTTCTCTGCCCCCGTGGGGGTCGCTAGCTATCTTCAGTGTTTGGTGACCGAAGAGGACCAGGCCGTAATGGATAAGGTGGAAAAGACCTGCCTTTTCATGAAGCTCAAAAGGCTTTGATCGGGTAATTTCGAGTGTCCTTTTTATTATGTATTTTAAACTTAAAGTCGTAAATAATCATAACACCTTCCTTTATGCTTGCAGGCTTCGGTATTGCACCATGAGACTTTCCTCCGGTACCTGGAGGATTTAACCCATCACCAGGTCGAGGTTCGGGATCTCACTGAGAAGAGGGACACCTACGAGCTTCTCAGTAAGAAGATTCAGGCCGATTTAGAAGCGGCTCGGAGGGAGCATGCCGAGATGGCTGGTAAAGTAAATCGAGTACTTCACGATAGTGAAGACGAATCAGACAAACTGGCTAACGATCTGATCCTGCAGGTCTAACAGAGGCTTGAGCAGATCAGGCAGCTCCAGGCACAGGTAGATACGATAAAAACTGAGGTTGAGGAGCTAAAGAAAAATATGGACCGCTTAGCCTCAAAAAAGGTAGTTGTCCAAGTGCGAATGGAGTCTGCCGAGGCCCAGCTCTGGGCTGCAAAAGAGAAAACCTTGGTGCAGGCCAAGAAAATCGAGGATCTCGAATATTAGTTGGACTTGGCTTTCTGGTAAAGAGAATCTGGCCAAGGAACTTGAGGCGGCCAAATCGAAATTGGTTGTGGCCAAGACCAAGGCTGATGCAAAAGTGGCCTAGTATAAGGTTGACGTCGAGGCGATTCAGGCGCATGCTAAAGTATGGCGGAGCATGCAAGGTAGCAAGCTCGAAGGGAAGCCCTCGAGAGAGTCCATGCTCAGAACTTTGATATACTTGTTGAAATCGAGAAAGCCAAAGTAGAAGAAGCTAGGGCTCGAAAGCTGGCCTTTCTCGAGGAAGATTCCGAGAGCTTAAGTGAGTCTGAAGACGGGGAAGATCTCGAGGATGAATATGCTGCCTCCGATGGGAACCAGGACACTTAGGCCTTTATATGTTTTTATTTTTTATTTTTTGCATCTTTTTAGGCCGTTTCGGCCGTTGTAGATTTTTATGTTGGGCTATTCCGGCCTTTGTAAAAAGATTATTGGGTAAATATATATATATATAAGGCTTTCTTTCCCTTCGGCTTTCAAATTTTTTCCTTTGCTTTAATACTTGAATTCACAATGGTCGAAAAAATAACTTAGGTTATGTTCGAAAGTTCAAACAAACCTCGCCTTTACATTACACAGTTTTGAGGCGTCTTGGAGGTTCGGTGTTACCGGAAAACATTCTCCCAAGGTAAATAATTCAGATTATAGATTGCCGAGGGTAGCCTATAGAACTGGTTATGAAAATTTTTCTTTTTTGAAGTCCTATCTTTTGTTACGGTTCTGGGACGTCTCCGAACTGTGTTAATATGGCCGTAGCCTTTTAGTTCGGGCGTCGCCCAGTGGGCTTGCTTTCTCGAGTTATCCAGGCTTGTCCAAGATAACATTCCCCAAGTGGGTATGGTCGTGGCCTTGAAAATTCTGAGGTTTCCTATTAGGTCTTATGCCCCCGATGTTTAATAGCTCGATCTATTCGAGTTTGTTTTTCGGACGGCAGTCCCTGAGTGTGGGAGTGATCATGCGAACTCCGGTTGTAAGCGGCACTTGAGCTCGTTACTTTTAGGAGATCGGAAGTACAAAATTCTTCAAGGGATGTAAAGAGGAAATTTTTAAAACATAAGATGATAGCAAGGAAAGTACTTCTCTTTATTCCTTTGCAAAATAGTTATACATGCGTACATGTTTTATGCCAGGGCTCGAGAAATATATGAGGGCACGGTTCGTTTGACCGTTTGGACCTTACAACAAATCCTACCTATCAAGGCCCTTCCATTACGAAATAATTTCCTCGCTAAAGTCGATATTCGAGGGTAATGCCCCCCAGTATTCAAGGTTGATTGTAAAGGAACCTCAGATATTGTAAATGTGATCTTTGACACTGATTCGTGATCGGCCTTTGATTCTAAGTTAGCACGATCCACTTTTGCCTCGTTAAAAACCTTGACGAAAAACCCATTTGGGGCAAACCAGTCTAAGGAAAAAAGAGTTCAACGCGTGCTTTCAGACCTAAAACTTTGTGATGCTTCTTGTCGATCACCTGCAAGTGTTAGTCCAAAATAAAAGGAAATGAATGGGGTCGTACCTTAGCAGTAATATCGTTTTAGGTGAGTTACATTCCAATTGCTCGGTAGTTGTTCCCCGTTCATCATTCCGAGCTTATAGGATCCTTTTAGGTGACTTCAAGAATATGGTACCGTCCTTCCCACTTTGGACCCAACTTCTCTTCATTCGGGTTTCGGGTGTTTAGTGTGACCTTCCTTAGTACTAAGTCCCCGACATTGAAGTATTGAAGGTTGACCCTTCGATTGTAATACCTCTCGATTCGTTTCTTTTGGGCAGCTAATCGAATAAGGGCGACTTCACGCCTTTCATCCAATAGATCCAGGTTCGTATTCATGGCCTCGTCATTGATTCCTTTGTTGCATATTGGAATCTGATACTTGGCTCCCCGACTTTGACCGGTATTAGAGCTTAGGCGCCATAAACCAATGAGAACAGGGTAGCCCGGTACTGGACTTCGAGGTTGTGCGATATGCCCAAAGAACTTCGGGCAGGATCTCCTTCCATTTTCCTTGGCATCGGTCAACCTTTTCTTAAGGTTTTGGATTATAGTTTTGTTGGTTGATTCGGCTTGTCCGTTCCCACTAAGGTGAATAAGGCGTCGATAAAATTCTTTTGATCTTATGATCCTCGAGAAACTTGGTCACTTTATTGCCAATAAATTGTTTCTCGTTGTCACATACATTTTTGGATGGCATCCCGAATCGATATATGATGTGGTCAATGAAGCCGATGACTTCCTTCTCCCCGATCTTCTCGTACGCCTGGGCTTCAACCCACTTAGAAAAATAGTCAATCATAAATAAGGTAAATTAAGTTTTACCTGGTGCCCATGGAAGAGGGCCAAATATGTCCATTCCCCACTTTATGAATGGCCATGGTGACAAGACCGAATGCAACAGTTCCCCGGGTTGGTGAATCATCAGAGCATGTCTTTGGCATTTGTCACATTTTAGTACGAACTCCTTCGCATATTTTTCCATATCGACCCAGTAATAGTCGGCTTTGATTACCTTCCGAACCAATGATTCGGTGCCTGAATGGTTTCCGTAGGTACCCTTATGGACTTCCCTCATAATGTACTCGGTATCTCCTGGTCCCAGACATATTGCTAGCGGGCCATCGAACATTCTTCTGAACAAGGTTCCGCCCTCGGACAAGCTGAATCTCACTGCCTTTCTGCGCATGGCTCTCGATTCTTTTGGATCTGAGGGTAAATTCCCCATCTTCAAATACTCTACGTATTTATTTCTCCAATCCCAAGTTAGGCTTGTGGAGTTTATTTCGGCGTGACCTTCTTCTCTTATGTTTTGCTTGTTGGAAAACAATGCAGAAATATCGAAGAGAGAGGGGAGAGTATGCAAATTTCGATGTTGAAAAATGAGGAAAAATTGAATTTATAGCCAAACAGTCTGTGTTGATCATATCCGAAGCCGAAGCCGAACGAGCGACGACGGCGACGGCGCAAGGCACCACTTCTTCTTAACTCTTTAAGATCTAGAAGATGTGCTTCTCCATATAAGCGCAAAGATTTTCTTTCCTTCTTCCGATAAGGGACAAAGTGCATTAGTAAAGGAAACTATTTCAAACTTTTCGTTTCCCTCCTAGTATTTTCCCTTTATTTCCCAATCACACCTCTTATCTAATTAGATTAAAAAATTCCAACATTATTGAGGGATTTTAAGAAGTGCATCTATGTGGAGAAAGATGAAGGATCTCATGATAAGGGTGTTTTTTGGTATAAAAACAAGTTCTGAAATTTGAGCACCAATAACTATTTACCTAAATTGGTTTAATGTTCAATATTCGTGGTAATAAGTATTTTGGGTTGTGTATTGTATTAGTTACTGCTTGTTGCTACTGCTTTCATTTCATCTTTTCTTGAGTCGGTGATCTTTCCGAAATAGCCTCTCTACCTTCAAGGTAGGGGTAAAGTCTGCGTACACACTGCCCTCTGAGATCCCACTTGTGGGATTATACTGGGTTTGTTGTTGTTGTTAGTTGTCAATTATATTTGTTGTTATTTCAAATACAATGTTTGTTCCGGTTGTTACTTTATTTATCGTTAAATACATTGTTATGTAACCACAAAAATATCCATTTTATTGTATTATTAAATCCCTCGTCATGTAACTATGATAACATCCATTTCACATAACCACCAATTTGATCTGACGGAATTATTATGTTATTTTTCTTTTGAACTGAATAATACAACTTAAAGGTAACTATGTAGATGTCCTTCTTCTGGAAACAAAGGGAGACTAACTAACAAAAAAATTGGCCCTATCTTATCTTGGCCTAATTAATGCTAGGCATTTGCATTTTATCTAATATGAAGGGTCTCTTTACATAACTTAAATTAAAAGGAGCATGACTTTAAATGCAAAATGAATTTGGCGATGAATAAGTTGTCAAATCAAAGCATATGAAGAAAACTTGGATGTTTCTTAGTAACGAGCAAGAAATAAAAAAAAAATAAACGATTGAGATAATTAAGCTTTATTCTCTCTCTCTTAGTTTCTCTATAAGATGAACTCCCAACCCTTTGAAAACCAAAACACTATCCCTCCAAAACCACCTGACATAGTCCATCACAACCCATCGCAAAATGATCTGGAAAAGTTAACAGCCTTTAAGGACAAATTGTTGAAATCAAACCCAATGGATTTTGCTCCTACAATAGAACAAGAGGATATGCTCTACACAACAAACTCAATGGAAGAAAGGGAGCCTATGCATGATCCAGAAGATAACTCAAGAGGAGTTATAAAAATTTCCCTTTCAATGGAGGATAGACAACGTATCTATGAACCATGTAAATACTCTATTATAATCAAACTTGTAGGAAATTGTATGCTAAATCATTATTTAAAGAGGAAGATTCAAGATCTATGGAAACCAACAGAAGATTTCTCACTAATTGATCTTGGAGAAGACTATTATATCATCAAATTCAAAAAGAAGGAAAACATGGATAAAGCTATTCACCTAGGCCCATGGTTCATAAATGGCCATTTCCTGTCCATCTCCATATGGAAACCAAATTTTGTGGCCAAAAATAAAAAATTAACTACCTCTGTTGTATGGATTAGGCTACCTCAATTGCCAACGGAACTTTGTGATGGTAAAGTCCTAGAAAAATCTGGAAATGCAATAGGACGCCTACTGAAAACTGACACATGCACATCAACAACCCTAAGAGATCGATATGCAAGGATTTGTGTCGGAATACCTCTAGAAATCCAAGTCCAACCCTACTTATTTGCCGGACATCACAAGCAACACATACACTATGAAGGGGAAGATTTTCTTTGCAAAAATTATGGTCGATTTGGTCACACAATGAGGTAGTGCAGCTATATCAAGCAGCAAAGCAACGATCCTCACCATGCAGGACAAGATCATCAACAAACAGTTACAAAGGGAGATAATGAAGCAGAATGGATAACTATTTCATTCAATAGAAGGAAAAATCAAGGTAAAAAAATTCCTACACAACCTGCCACCACTCAAGCAAAAGGCAGTAATGGTCCAGGTATTTCAGTTAAATTATTCAATGCAAATACAGGTAAATACTTGGATACTCAAATGCTTCAATATAAAACTTAAGATCATCCTACTAATAATCAAACCTCAAAAGTTAATACTCAACCTAGCACTGCTAATGATCAAACCACTACTCTAAACAAAAACCACTACTTAGACAATAAGCAAATGCTTTTGCCAAAAACCACTATGGCTAATACAAATTTTCTTTGTAAAAATAAATTTACTCAATTAAGTGATGACTTGGCTTTTGAAGTAAACGACACTTGTATGAGTGATTCCAACGTGGCATCAAATTATACCAACTTTTTAGATACAAACAAGGACATGCAAAATGGCACCTTAACGGACACAACTAACCCTCCAACTAATCCTACCCCTACTACACTAATCCCCCCCCCCCCCCCAAAAAACAAAAATCCTTCCAAAATCTTGTGTTATCCGAATGATCTCAACAAAATCCTTCCTTAAAATATGGTTAGATCCCTATCCCTTCGCATGTTTGCCAAATGGCAATGGACATAGAAAAGGGAAGACAAATGGCTAAACCCTTAGATAACCTAAAAGAAGCAATCAATTGTCCTATAAATCAAGACATTGAGCAACCAAAAGACACAAACTTGGAAGACTCAATCATTGGTTCTTCCACCAATACGCTGCCCCTCTCTGTTACCACTTACTCCACCCCTACTAGTAGTTCATTGAATACCCCTTGCCCCACCCAAAATGCGAAGAATTCTTTCATCCCTACGAAGAAGGAACCGCCTCATCCAAATCCTACGCCAACACAAACCCCTCAATATGGAAAACATTCCACCCTTCACCCTTAGGAACAACCTCAGATAATCTATGCCCAACCACCCCAAGCTCAAGACTATCAACCGACCAGTTGGATAGAGCTATATCTCATGGGCCATGCAATATCCTTCACAGTTCCAATCAACGGTCAAGAGGCAATAGTAATCCTCCACAACACCTGTTTACCGTGAAAATGATAACAACAATTAATTTTGTAAATGGGATTCTAAACATATGTGATCTATTCCCGAGCTAGTTTGAAAGGGTGATTAGTGCTAAATGTGGAGTAAAAACAGTAAAAATCGAGCTAGCCAAAAATGATAATCGAACCAGTAAGGGACGCTTCTGGGCTTAGGACAAGCCAGTAGATACCTCGGGGCCAGGCCTCGAGGCTACCTCGGGCCTATCGAAGATAACCTTATTGAGGGTAATCAGGAAGGGGATAACAGATAAGTATATGCGTATAAGGCTTTATACCGTAAATCTTGAGCTAAATGTTTGAAGAACAGATCAAGGAACAATAAAATGCTGAAGACGATCTCGAGATATAATAGATAAATCGAAAGAATAGCTATCGGTCAATATGATTTAAAACTAGAGGGAATTTAGAGAAAGAGAGGGAGAATATTATTGCTTTCTTTGTAAAACCAACAAGAGATATATTTTACAAGGTGTTGGTGACCCTTCTTTTTATAGAAAGAAAGGGGGCATCCAAACTTAATATAACGAACAAATACAATAAAATAACGAGATATGACAGCCTGCATTTCTTTGTAGGAGAACTGGAATCGAGCCATTTGGAGAAGTCTCGCGGGCCCCAGTCACATCCCTTGGGGAATATCTTCGCCCATCAGGGTCTTAATCGGCGCTTGATCTGGGCAAGGCATCGGCTAGGTCTCGAGGGGGAACCGAACCAAGATCTCGTGCCTTCAGGGCTTGCTCTTCGAAACACTATGTCGAGGAAAATTGGTCTCCTGATTTCTCCGCATACAGATAGTCTCCGCATTTCTTAGAGGGAAGTGATAAGTAATATTTTTGACGCTCCTCCTCGAGGTCCTAGATATGCCATTACGCCGATGGCTCAGCCTTTCTCCACAGAAGTCGTGGCGTTTTTCCTTTCCGCTTCTTTAGAACCTTTCGAATATATTATCATCCCTCGCTTTTCGGGGCTGCATCGTCGTCCTTGCCACTCTGTGCCGCCATTTGGTCGCTATCGTTTCATCTTCTATGAACGCATTGATTTCGTCTGTCGTTACGCTTTTTGAGGGCGATAATGGCATCGTCGGTTACTTTGTTTTTTTTCCCTCTATATATATGGGGCTCCCTTGCGATTAGTTCTTCCTCCAGGAGGCCTCCTTCGATACATTCTTTCCTTGCTTTCCTCGCCACTTTTCTTGCCTTTGTTGTTCTGCAATGTTTGGGGCCTATGGCCTCAAGATCTTTCGTCGGTCAAGCCATGGGTCAGCCCTCGACCTTTCCTGGACAGGACGGGCTTGTCCTGCTGTGATGTCGTTGTTGTTGTTATTGTTGCTATCGTTGTTGGCTTGGTATAGCGACATAGGAGGTCGGTGTCCCCTGATCTGGAGAAAGATTTCGGGTTATCCACCGCTGCTCAAGAGGGGGCTTGGATTATACACCGCTGCTCACCCTCCTTCATCGGCCCGGCGTGTTACACCCCCTTTGGATTCCGGGGGGTGTGGTGATTGGCTCCACTCGGCCGTTGTATTTCGGGCCGAGGCGATATCTCGAGAAGTGGCTTCAGGGGAAATATGCAGGCGGAGTCTGCGCTAGCCGAATTTTTCGCCTAGCCACTTCTCGCCTTTCTCTGGTATCCCTTCGTCATTTTGCTCTTCTCCCGACTTCCTCTTGAAGATGCCATTTCGGGAAGGTAGGGATGAGATCCTAGCGGGGGCCGGACTTGGAAGATATTGTCTTTGAGGTCATACGACCGGAAGGATGGCTTCGGAAGCGCTACACGTAGGATGTTCTCTTTTGAACTTGTATGCTGCCTGTATTCTTTCCCTTTTTCTTTTTGTAAAAGAAGCTTTTGTAATCATGTAAGATGCAATTGCGTATATGGATTTATACGAATATAAATATGTTTTTTACCGGTTCTCTGCTTTCAGTCCCTGCCCTTTTCCGATATATCCTTATGTTTGTTGTAAGCCTTGGTTTGTTGTCGATCGCTGATGAAGCATTTTCCAGAACCCCGTGTTGGTCGGTGTGGCTTTCATGGAACCCGATAATCAGGCTTCCGACCGAGCTTAAGCCGACCCGACATATTCAGGCCGTTGACTCCCTCGGATCACGTGGAGATAGTTGACAGCATCTTTGGTTCCCCGAGAGAGGCACTGAGAGGTGATCATATGGGGGGAGCCCTTCTGGACCATAGATAATTCTCCGGAATGTGTTTGAATTTACTTTGGAGATTCGCCCATGCGGGTGTGCTACTTTGATTTTGTTTGGAGCTTTGATAAATGTGAAACAACCTTGTTTTTTTGCCACTTGACACGGGTTCTTTTTGGTCCCTCTGTTGGTCGGTCCGAGAGACCGGTGCTATGAGGGTCTCCCGAATTATGCTGAATTCCGAGGCCTCTGGGGGTAATGCCCAAAATGTAGGTCATCTTTTGGTACCCCGGAGATTTTATTGATCTGGGTGTGGATGATCCTCCGAGGCCGCCAGAGATATATATCTGCTTTCTTCTTGGCGTTTGTTTGCTCTTGCGCCCTTCGGGGCTTTTGGGGACGATACCCTGGATGGAGGTCATCCTCGGGTGCACTGGCGAGCCCTGTTGATGTGGGAAACTCCTTCAGAGAGCGTAAGGTTGGCTCTCGGTGTCTACTCCTACGGAGTGGAAGTTGCAAACTCGGGCGTATGTCTCGTTGTTCGGCATTGGCCGCTGACGTTGTTCCCCGACGCCTTCTTTACTTGTTTTTAGGGGGACAAGGAGATGTCCTTCAGGGGCGTATCTCGTGTTTTCATTCTCGTACACGAAGCTCCCTTTTGGGGATTTGCGATGACCTTAGATCCGGGCTGGTTCTTTTAGGACCTGAGCCTTGGATAATCTCGATCCTGTTCTTCGAGGTTAACCTCAACTTGTCCTGCGAGAATGCCCCGGTTCAGATGAATGTGATCGAGAGACCTGAGTCTTGACTTTTGAAGGTCAGGGCTGGGGTAATCAATGCGGAAGCTGTATCAAGCCGACCCAGGGCTGGTCGAGAGATGGAGACTTTTGTATGGGGGAGGTTGCTGCCATTCAGTCCGAGTTGAGTCGAGCCCTCGATCCCGAAGAGAGGGTCGAAGAACATGTTTGCTGTTTGAACCTGGAGGGAGGCGTTCGAGGAAGCTGGAGCGAGGGCCTTGTCTGTTCAGAGGAGTTGGCCTGAGCCAAGGTGGATGAAGGTGAGGTTTGGCCACTCTTTCTGGACGCTGCAAGGGGCGCTCTTTTGACAAAAAATATAGGTTCCGTTGTTTCGTAACTTTGTTTCTGGCGCGCGGGGTGTGCCTGTAGACAGAGAATGTTTTGCATGTAATATAAGAAGTTTTTTTATGGTTTTTGTTCCTTTTGTACCTTTTTCCTGTCGTTGCTCTCGATCGCACAGATCGGTTTGGAGGTAGTCTCCGAGTTGCATCATGGCCCGAGCTTGGGTAGGTCCCCCGGCTCCCATCTGCATTTATGGGTGGAGGGCGGTGATCCTCCGTGCTTCTAGGCCGGAGCGATTTCATGGGTGCGTGTTCCGGGGATCTGCCTTTTCTGTCGATGGCATATTGATAGCACCGCTTGGGTCGTTTCTTCATGCATATCCGCTGTTTAATTATTCTCGGGTTCCGCCTTCGGGTGTCTCGAGATACATCAGGCGAAGCGGGCAAGCTAAAATAACCTTCGACTAGATGGCCCAATGGTCAAAAGGTAATTATTTCGTGGCTTTTTTGCCGAGGAGTATCCCGTTCAGGTCGGTGCGGGGGGCTCCTTTTCCCGGAGGAATTGGTCCAAGCCAGGAGGACAATCGGGGAGCTTGGTTGTCATTTGCCGAGGCCACAGAAGGCGTATTTTGATAAGCTATTTTCCTTTCGGTGCGGGGCATAGATTTGACGGTTCTATAGTCGCGAGGTCCCTACAGAGGGAGAGGGCGCCCTGCGTGCTTAGATCCTTTTTTGGACGCGCCAAGGGAGCGGAGTTTGATGCCGAGTTCCTGATATCTTGAGGTTCAGTCTCTGAGTCGTGTCATGGCTCGAGCTCCGTTTGGCCTTCCACTTTCTTCCCGTATGTATGGGAGGAGGGTGATGACCCTTTGTGTTTCTGGACTGAATCGGCTTTGTGGGCGAGCGGCCCGGGGATTTGCCTTGGCTGTTGTCGTGCTTCTTGGGCGTTGGTCGAATTGCCTTCGGATTCGGTCTCTGAGTCGGGATCCTGACTCAGGCTTATCCTACCTTCGAGCCCGTGTGGGCTGGCGATAATGATTTTTATTCTCTTCTTTTGGGTGTTTGGCGATTTTCTTGGAGCTAGTCTCTGAGTTGGGAGAGAATGCTCTTCGTGTCATACCTCCGGGTGTAATACAATCCTTGGGTCCAGTCTCTGAATCGTGTCGTGATTCGAGTTTCAATTAGCCTTTGTCCCTTTCGGAGGTTCTGGTTGGCGATAGTGCCTTTTGCTTCTCACCCTTAGGCGTTTGATGATCTTCTGGGTCCAGTCTCCGAGTCGCGTTGTGATTCAAGCTGTGATTGACCCTTAAATCTCATTTGAGCTTTTGACCAGTGGCGGTAGCCTTTCTGTTGCTTGGTCATCAAGATCTTTTAGTATGAGGCCCAGAGGCTTGCTTAGCCGGCGATAATGGCACTTACGTTGTTTGGTCGTAGAGTCCTTTTAATGTGAGGCCCGGAGGCTTTGCTTAGTCAGCGACAATGGCACTTACGCTGTTTGGTCGTAGAGACCTTTTGATGTGAGGCCCGGATGCTTTGCTTAGCCAGCGACAAGGCACTTACGCTGTTTGGTCGTAGAGACCTTTTGATATGAGGCCCGGAGGCTTTGCTTAGTTTAAATATTTTGGATCCGGTCTCCGAATCGGGTTACGATTCGAGCTCACTTTAATCCTCAAGTTGTCAATTTTCAATTTGATGGTCGTAGAGACCCTTCGGTGTGAAGCCCGGAGGCTTTGCTTAGCTGGCGACAATGGCACTTATGTTGTTTTGATGTGAGGACCGGAGGCTCTTTGTAGGCTTTGTTTCCTGTCGTTAAGGTCTTATTGATTATTTTTCCTGACCCGTCGTCGGTTCTGAAAGAACCTCGATTTCAAGTCGTAATCAGCGATGTTTTGAGCACCTCAGAAGGTTCATAGCCCATAGGTCGAGTAGATCGACGCTTTTTTGATTTTGGAGCCGACGTGGTCGGGACTCGTTTGTTGCCTATTGAGGGAAGCCCGTGTTTTAACCGGTTCTTTCCGAAGTAGATTCGGAGGATTTTTTAGTAATAGTCGGGCGTCCCCGAGTCGCATTTTTTGGGTTGTAGCAGCCGTTCCGACCGTAGTCGTATGCATTTAGCCGGGGCCATTTTTGATCCCGAGAAGCAGTTTTAGGCGTCCACACTGAGGGTATGCCCTTTAGGGATTCTTACAAATGCGACGTGTAGCCTAAACTGCGGGATTTTTCATGCCTGTTGAGGTCTTACAGTTTGTCATGCCTGTTGAGGTCATACAGTTTGTCATGCCTGTTGAGGTCTTACAGTTTATCATGCCTGTTGAGGTCTTAAAATTTAGGGAGAATAGATCTGGTTTTGCCGAGGCTGCCCGTTAGGGTCTTACAATTTCAGATTTTCCAGTGCGTGGCGTTTGACGACAGTCTCCGAGTTATCGAGTTCTCTTGAAGACAGTTTTCCACGAGCTCGGACCTGTTTCTGGGGGCTTGATGAGCCCGGAGTTATTTTTCGGGGGCTTGGTGAGCCCGGAGTTTCGACCCTGGGGTCGTCCAGATGTCAGACTTCCTAAGTCTCCGAGTATCTCGGGACGTATTTCGTGGAGATGCCCCCGTCAGGGGCGTGCTGTGATTTGTTTCTTTTTGCAAAGCAAGGCGTTGGAGATATGCTCTGACTTATTGATGCGATATATGTGTTGTCGAGTTGGCTTGACCGGTTTTCAGGTCAATTCGGCCTGTTTTGTTGATTCTCACGTTGCTTTGCTTTTGTTTAGGAGCCTTTCTTTTCTCCTAAAAAGAAGGGGGATGTTTTTTGATTGCCTGATATAATGATACATGTTCTCGTCTTAACGAGATTTGGCTACTTTGACTGCTTTGGCCTGATACATCATTTCCCCATATGGATCTTTATTCAGCGCTCCTCTGAGTCTGGTGCTGCTCCCCATGGATGGTTTTGACCCCATCCTTTGTCGGGAATTTTATCATTTGGTGGAGAGTGGACGGTACTGCTCTCATGCAATGTATCCATGGTCGTCCGAACAAGGCGTTGTACCTCATGTCCCCTTCGATGATGTGGAACATGGTGTGTTGGGTTAAGCCCACGGTGATGGGTATGATGATCTCCCCTTTCGTTGTTTCGCTCGCCATGTTGAACCCGTTGAGGACTCGAGTGGCGGGTACGGTATACATTCAGTTAAACCGAGCTGCTCTATTACCCTTGATCTGATAATATTGGCCGAGCTACCTGGATCCACGAGTACATGTTTTATCTTGAAAGAATTTACAAGGAAGGAAATTACCAGAGCGTCGTTGTGGGACTGAGACAAAGCATCTGTATCCTCTTCACTGAAGGTAAGGGCGTCATCGGGGATGTATCCTCGAGTCCGTTTCTCCTTTGTGATAGATATTTTTGTTTTCCTCATCATGGGTTCTTGCGGGGTGTCGGCGCCGCCCATGATCATGTGGATGATGTGTTGAGGTTCGTTTGCGTCATTCTTCTTGGCTGCCTCCCTGTCTCGAAACTGATTTTTGGCCCGATCGCTGAGGAATTCTCGGAGGTGACCTCTTCTCGTAGTTGATGGCAATCCTCGGTCCGGTGGCCGTGTGTGTTGTGGAACTCGCACGTCAGGTTGTAATTTCTCTGCGAAGGATCCGACTGTATTGGTTTGGGCCATTTTGTATCTCGGATTTTGCTGATAGCGAACACGATGTCTGATACGTCGACGCTGAAATTGTATTCCGATAAGTGAGGTGCGTTGACTGGTCCCATGTTTCGGTCAAACCGGGTCCTGTTGATGACCCCTCGAGGATCCTGTCCTCGATCCATCTTCCTATCGTTGCGGGGCAGATTGCGCCTTGGGGCGTTCCTTCTGTCTTCGAGGTACGGCTGATACCGTTCTTTGCTTGGCTTCGTCTCTTTTGTCGGGAACCTGCTTGGGTACACCGAGCCCGATGGGGCCCCCAGTTGGTCATCCTCTGCCCTGATCTTCGATTGATACCGGTTGTGGACGTCCGACCAGGTTACGGCCGGGTATTCGATCAGATTTTGTTTCAGTTGTTTCGAAGCCATGGAGCTCCGTTCATTCAGGCCTTGGGTGAAGGCCTGCACCGCCCAATCGTCGGAGACTGGTGGTAACTCCATTCGTTCCATCTGGAACCGGGACACGAACTCCCGCAGCATCTCGTTTTCTCTTTGCTTTATATTGAAAACATCGGACTTCCTTGTTGCTACTTTAATGGCTCCGGCGTGTGCTTTTACAAAAGAGTCCGCTAACATGGCGAATGAGTCTATGGAGTCGGGTGCCAGGTTATGGTACCACATCATGGCCCCCTTTGAAAGCGTTTCTCCGAACTTTTTCAATAGTACGGATTCAATCTCGTCACTCTTTATGTCGTTACCTTTTACTGCGAAGGTATACGCAGTGACGTGTTCGTTGGGATCGGATGTGCCATTATATTTAGGGAGTTCCGGCATTCTGAACTTCTTCGGGATAGGTTTCGGCGCCGCTTCTTCGGGGAATGACCTTTGAATGAATTTCTTTGAATCTAGACCCTTAAGGACCGGAGGGGCGCCAGGGATCTGATCGACCCTAGAGTTGTAGGTTTCGACCCTTTTATCGTTGGCTGCGATCATTTTCACTCCCTATTCGATCCTTTTGGTGAGGTCCTCGAGTAATTTTACGATAGCGGGGTCAGCCACTGACTCGTCGTCGCTTGACCTTTTGAGTACCCGCTCTGTGGGGGGAGCTGTATCTGGTGCCACTGTACTGGGGGTTCTTGGGTGGCTCTGTAGCTGAGCAATTGCTAGTTGATGTGCCTGCAACATTTCAAAGATAACGTGAAGACTAACTTCCTGGTCTTCCCAGGCCGGGGTTTTTTGCGCTTCTAGTTGGTCGCTGTGTCGTACGCTCCTGTTAGTGTGAGACGTTTCCTCTACTTGCCGAGCATCCTGCGAATCTGCGTCTACTGGGATTGGTCCGGGAACGCCTCAGGATTCTGTGGAGGTGCTCCGACGGCCGTAATGGCCACGCCATTTTCCCCGTGGTCTTCGAGGTCGTTGTTCTCAACCCTGTTTATCGAGCCAGACATTTTGACCTGCAATCACAGAGTTCTCGGGCAAGAAAAAGTGTGAAAGATATCGTGTGTTTAAGTGACGAAACTAGCAAGAAAATAATCACTATTATTTTTAGCCCCAGAGTGGGCGCCAAACTGTTTATCGTGAAAATGGTAACAACAATTAAATTTGTAAATGGGATTCTAAAAATATGTGATCTATTCCCGAGCTAGTTTGAAAGGGTGATTAGTGCTAAATGTGGAGTAAAAACAGTAAAAATCGAGCTAGCCAAAACCGATAATCGAACCAGTAAGGGACGTTCCCCGGCTTAGGACAAGCCAGTAGATACCTCGGGCCTATCGAAGATAACCTTATCGAGGGTAATCGGGAAGGGGATAACAGATAAGTATATGCGTATAAGGCTTTATACCGTAAATCTTGAGCTAAATGTTTGAAGAACAGATCAAGGATCAATAAAATGTTGAAGACGATCTCGAGATATAATAGATAAATGGAGAGAATAGCTATCGGTGAATATGATTTAAAACCAGAGGGAATTTAGAGTAAGAGAGAGAGAACCGAACTGAGATCCCGTGCCTTCGGGGCTTTCTCTTCGAAACACTATGTCGAGGAAAATTGGTCTCCCGATTTCCCCGCATACAACACCCAATATTTAGCACAACTCATAACGGGGGGAATGGGGTTGGCTATGAACAACTACCTCAACCAAGTTTGGCTAAACAACATTATTCACCCAATGGCTCCGTCGTTGAACCCTCAAATGGCTCAAGTAATGAGGGAACAATGGAGCATGCCACCCCAGTTCAATCCCATAAACCCTCAAAATGCTCCCTTGGACCTTCCCTTCTTTCCCCTGGAGATGTACACTCATCTCCATCCCATTTTCCTTCCTTGGGACATCAACCAGGGGAACCGGGAAATACAAAACCCACCACCACCCCCTCTAGTACCTCCACAACAACATCAGGAAGACCCAATACCTTGTCCAGTGGAAGAAGAAATGGAGGAGGGCGATGTCCCCCTAAACCTAAACTTAGGGCCAGTCCTAGAACTCTCAAACCTAGACGGAATAAAAAAATTTCTCTTCACGGAGAGGCACGAGAAGAGGCATGTGCTCAGCTGCCCGTTAGCCCTATACAAGTGCTCAATGGACATCCGTCCACCACATGATCCAATAGTGGGCAACAAGGCGATGATACTAGTACCTTCGATGAGAACAAACCTTGTCCTAGCCGGGAGGGGGGCGGGGAGAGGGGGGGTAAGTGAGAATGGAGGGATGGTCAACCATGCAACTAATCTATCAATGAATCAGACTACAAACTTTATAATATGGAACATAATGGGAGCGAACAATGAAAATTTCAAGAGAAATTTTAGGGAAATGATTGATACTCATAGACCCTGCATGGTGACACTGTTGGAAACAAAAATGGTTAACCATTTAGCCATGCTTAATGACTTTGAGTTGCTTCCCATACGTAAACCTTGGATTTTTACTTCTATTTATGCTAGTACTTGTGTTTATAATAAAATATAATGTGGAAGCATCTAGAAAATATTAGCAACTCTTATAAAGGGCCTTGGCTAGTAGGAGGTGACTTTAATGATATTCTAGCCGCTAGTGAAAAATTTGGTGGCAAGCCTATTAAAGATAGTAGAGCTAGATACATATGGTCAAAAAAAATAAATGTAACTTGCTCGATCTAGGCTTTAAAGGAAGTAAATATACTTGGACAAACAACAGGCATAATAAAAAGGCCTTATATTGGAAAGACTAGATAATGTTTTTGGAAATGAAGCATGGATTGAACTCTTTCCTAAAAGCTCAATAATCCACCTGCCTAGAACCCCCTCTGATCATAACCCTATTCTTATAGAGTTAATCCCAAAAAATAGATCTCTTCATAAAATTCCTTTTAGGCTAGAAATCTTTTGGTGCAAACATCCTGATTTCCAAACTATAGGAAGAAATAATTGGAATGATAGTGACTACTTCAAAGCCAGCCTTAACTTTGTGGAAAAACAAAAACCCTGGAAAGACAACACCTTTGGTAATATTATGGGTAGGAAGAGGAAATTGCTAGCTAGACTTCAAGGTATCCAAACTTCTAATAGCTATACTACCGGCAATTTCCTTCGCAAGCTAGAATTAGACCTTAAAAATGAATTCAATGATATTCTAAAAATTGAGGAAGATTATTGGAAATTTAGGTCCAGAATCTTGTGGCTTAATGATAGAGACACAAATACAAAATTCTTCCATGTCTCAGTCACCAATAGGAAAAGAAGAAACAAAATAAATTTCTTTAAAGATGATGTTGGTAATTGGATAAATGATCATAGCCAGATTATGTCTCATGTTCATAACCACTTTATCTCCACCTTTACTTCTTCCCACTCACAATCTAGTTGGGCTAACCCCCTAAATCCCCATTTTAGTTGTAATAAATTTAATCTAGACAATCTAGATACTCCTCTTCTAGACTCTGAGATTAAAAGAGCTATTTTCTCATTCAAACCCTTTAAATCTCCTGGTCCAGATGGTTTGCACCCTTTTTTCTTCCAAAAATATTGGCATCACATAGGTCAATCAGTTTGTAACCTTTGTCATGACATTTTCAATTAATACTTTTTAAGAAAACATTTTTTTGTAGTCAAGTTTTTTAACAAAACCTTTCTCTGCCTCATTCCTAAAATCCACAATGCCAACAACATTAAAATTTTTAGGCCTATTGGTTTATGCAATACAATCTACAAACTAATCACTAAGATTCTTGCAAACCGTCTTAAACCATTCCTTGATCAATTGATCAGTTCATATCAGGCTAGTTACATGAAAAATAGAAGAGCATCTGATAATGCCATTATCATTCAGGAGTTGGTCTCTAAATTTAATAAGTTAAAAGGAAAGCAGGGTCACATGATTCTAAAAATTGATCTGGAAAAGGCCTTTGATCGTTTAGAATGGTCTTTAGTTCGCCACACTCTTGACTACTTTAAATTTCCACCCAAATTTTTTAAATTGTTACTGAGCTGCATCTCAACTAGTAATATAGTAATTTTAGTAAACGGATCCGTCACCAATTATTTCTAGCCAAGTAGGAAAATAAGACAAGGGGACCCTATTTCCCCCTATATCTTTATCCTCTGCCTAGAAATGCTCACTAGATACATAGAGCACCAAGTGGACACTAAAAATTGGGATCCCATATCCTTAGGAAATAGATGTCCAAAAATCTCTCATTTATTATTTGCAGGCGATCTTACCCTAATGGCTAGAGCAAATGACAAACCATGTCAAGCCATTAAACATGGCCTTGACCAGTTTTGTTCCCTTTCAGGACAATGTATCAGTATTACAAAATCAAAAATACTCTTCTCCCAATGTAACCACACTCTTATTAGGGATATTACCACTATATTAGGAATTAGAAAAGGTAGTAACTTTGGCACCTACTTAGGTTTTCCTATCTTAAGCTATAGCCCAAAACCTAGGGACTATCAATTCCTAATCGATAAGATGAGAACATAACTGGCCTCATGGAAAATGAAATTCTTTAATCTAGCAGGAAGAACAACCCTTGCAACATCTTGCCTTAATTCCATTCCCAACCACTACATGCAATACACCCTTCTTCCCAAACAAACCCTAAAAGAGATTGACAAAGTCCAAAGAGACTTTATATGGGGTAGCTCAACAGATAAAAGGAAAATTCACCTAGTCAACTGGTCTACCCTTTGCCAACCTAAACCCAATGGTGGCTTAGGTATCCACAATACTCTAAATAAAAATCTGTGTACTCTAGCTAGCCTAAGTTGGAGACTTCTTACTAATGCCACAATCCCTTGGGCCAAGCTTATCATCTCTTACTATTGTACTACTTCCACAATGAATAGGTCTTCCTTCGTTTGGAAAAGCATTTGCAAAAGGTGGGAAATTTGCTCAAAGGGTATCATACTGTCCCCCACCTTCACTGTAATCTTAATATCTGGGAAACTAATTGGATCCCCAAATTTGGTAACCTAAGAAAAAGTGCGATAGGCCCACCCTCCACTAGGGATACATTAACAAAAAATCAGAGATATCTTTGATTGTTGCAATTGGAATTTGGACAGCCTATCCTTTCCTCTTCCTCCGAATGTACTAGCAAATATCTCTAAAATAAAAATTCGGCTCAAAGGCCCCTCTAATGATTTACCTATTTGGTCCCTCACCAATAAGGGGGTGTTCACTACTAGGTCATGTTATACGCTTCTAGAAACTCCTAAAAACATTGACTTAGAATTTGACTGGATTTGGAAACTAGACTGCCCCAATAAAATAAAATATTTTCTATGGCAACGCTTACATGATCGAATTCCTTGCAGAAAATACCTTTCACAGATTGGACTAAACATTGACCCTTTTTGTCCCATCTGTAAAAGTCCTAAAGATGAATCCATAGAGCATATTTTCCTAGGATGCAAAGCCGTCAACCAATTTTGGGCTAGCCTTTGTTGGAAACATCACAATAGCCAAAATGGTAAACACAGGCTTATACAAGTAAGAGACCTTAACTATCCACTAAATAACGCTTTTTTAAACTGCAACTCTTATT
>NW_017673347.1:39878-42755 GCF_001879085.1 Nicotiana attenuata
CAAATCAGGACATTTCTGTCCTGAAAATTTGAATTGAAAAACTAAAATCGAGGACGCACTCACTAATTCTTAAATACATATGTTTACCCTTAAAAGGAGCATAAAGAAAACTTGGATGTTGCTTAGTAACGAGCAAGAAAGAACAAGGAAAAAATGAAAAATATATATTTTGGGGGGGGGGGGGGGGGGTGGGGGCGACTTGGATGTTGGATGTTGATTTTATATTGTTCCATATAGCCCGAAATATACTGATCGTGAGGCTACAAATCCACATTTCGGATGTAGCACTACTAGAAATCCGGAAAAAAAACAACCACAAAAAGCGACCAGTATTGGTCGCTTATTGGCCAAAAAGCGACCAAAAAGCGACCAAACGTGCCTGGTCGATATTAAGCTGGTCCCTTTACCTTAGGGACCAAAGTTGGTCGCTAATTAGCGACCAACTTTGGTCTCTAAAGTCAAAGGACCAAATATTCCGGTAAAGACACTGGCGACCAACTTTGGTCGCTATATTATTTTAATATTATAAATTTTGCGACCAAAGTTGGTCTCATTTGTGTAAATTTCGTTTTTTTATTTATTATTAATTATAAAGTAGCGACCAACTTTGGTCCGCATACGAAATATTATATTTTAAAATCTGGAAAATTGCGACCAAAGTTGGTCGCTATACTATAAATTTTTTAATTATTTTTTTTAAATAAGCGACCAAAGTTGGTCGCTAAATACATGAATTAATTTTTTTATTTATTAATAAGTGACCAACCCTAGTCGCCATATTTCCCGAAATTGTTAATTTTCTGGGTTAAATAGCGACCAACCTTGGTCGCTATTTCATAGTAAATTGTTTTTTTAATAGAAAGCGACCAAATAACGACCAAAGTTGGTCGCTTTTCTTGGTATATTGCTGGCAGGAACTGCCTCTTTTGGCAGCTACACCACTTGCCAGCTTACCAAAATTCCTAAATAGGCAAATATGCCAACAACAGCAACAACAAGCAACAACAACAACAACAACAACAACAACAACAACAACAACAATTATAACGAACAAAGTATAAAGTTCAATAGAACTTTATACTTTAAGCTAATTAGCAAACTAATAAGTTAAATGTTATTACAGAACCATTCGAAAACCAATTGTATTTGTCTAGCATAAACTAATAAGTTCAAAGATTGTTCTCTACATCATTATCATCACCGTCTGATGAACTTTCTTCACCATGCCGGTATCTAGAATGGGCTATTTGTCGATGATGGGAAGAATGGCCACGGGGAGGACGGGAGGAATGAGCACGGGGAAGGCGAGACTCTGGCGATGACTCACGAGACCGGGGAATTGGAAAATTGCCAGAAGCTAGGAGAGTTTTGATCTGCTCTTGCATGCCCTTGCACTGAGCTTGCATGCCAGAGTACTGCATATCTCTAAGCCTTTCTCTCTCCTTGGCGGCTTCTAGCTCGGATGTGAGCTTTGCCACAGTCTCCCGCATAGAGGAGAGGCTCTCCCTATCAAGTTGCTCGGCTTGGGAGGAAGTCCCTATTCCTTGCATTCCACACTTATAGCGATGGAATTTCTTATTAGGAAGCCCGTATACCTTCCCCCTATTCTTTGCATTCAACTTCGTTACCCAATCACAAATCTATCGTCTTTCCTCCAAAGTGAATGTGTAACTTGCTTTGGGCTTGAACACCTTACCATTGTTTGCTGTCTGCAAGTATAATTCAGGCCGCCTGCAATATTCTTGTAAGTCCATTCTAGCCTTCGCATTATCCTTTGTCTTACCTTTAACATCCATCACTGTGTTGAACAAATTGTCAAAATAGTTCTTCTCAATATGCATGACATCAAGGTTGTGACGGAGAAGATTATCCTTCCAATATGGCAACTCCCAAAATATACTCTGTTTCGTCCAATTATGAGTAACACCGTATCCGCGGAATCTATAAGGTGGAACTTCAGTAACTTTACTGAAGTTCTGGACCCTCTCCCGAATTTCCTCACCTGAAAGTATCAGAGGTGGGAAATCACATTCGAATTTATTCCTTTTGAATGCATTTTTCATCCTTCTAAACTCATGATCAGGAGGCAAGAATTGACGATGACAATCAAACCATGATTGCTTTCGGCCATATTTCAAAGTGAACGCTTTACTATTTTCCATGCAGTAAGGAAAAGCTAGCTAACCAGCAGTCATCCACCCAGACAACATTCCATACGCAGGAAAATCATTAATTGTCCACATTAAATTAGCACGCAAAATGAAATTCTGCTTGGTTGATATGTCATATGTTTCAACACCATCGTACCACAATTGTTTTAGCTCATCAATCAAAGGTTGCAAATATACATAAATCAAACTTTTCGGATTACATGGACCGGGGATAATACAATTTAAGAATATATATGGACTAGTCATGCACAACTCGGGTGGTAGATTATAAGGTGTAAGAAAGACAGGCCAACATGAATATGGTTTGGCAGATACAGAAAAAGGTGTGAAGCCATCCGCACACAGACCTAATCGAACATTCCTTGGTTCACTAGTAAAATCTGGATATGTCCTATCAAAGTGCTTCCAAGCTTCTCCATCTGAAGGATGACACATAACACCAGGTGGTCTTCTATTTTCAAAGTGCCATTTCATATGAGGAGCAGAACTCATCGATGCATATAACCTCTTTAACCTAGGTATAAGAGGTAAATAATGCATCGACTTGATAGTGACCATATTCCCACTGGAAAGCCTCTTGACACGAGGCTTTTCGCAAAATTTACAACTGTCCAAACCTGCATCATCTTTATAATATAACATGCAACCATCTTCACAACAATCAATTCTCAATGACGAAAGTCCTAACTTAGAAACTAATCTCTTT
>NW_017673347.1:43610-56205 GCF_001879085.1 Nicotiana attenuata
GCATTTATTTGTATGATCAAAAGTACGTATTCGATGCGAAATCTTATATGTATCTCGTAAGGAGTAATGAATTTGAAAAGAATTTCGATATTATAATTTGATATTTGTTTTAAAAAATACCCCTTTTATTTAATATACTTTCTATTTGAAAGAGAATTTATATAAAAATATTATTCAAAATTTAAATATGATTCTCTAGCATCATTTATTTTTAAGTTTGAACAAGTTATTAAAGTGACACATAATTCACCATACTATATCATGATAACTAATTATTTGTAAATAGTTATTATCTAATATTGAGCTATTAAATTAATAAGTATTGTATTTCGTAAACATGAAAAATAATATTTAGGAAAATAATTAAAAAAATTATGGACTAATATAATAAAGACATAACGAATGTTAATAAATAAATACTTTTAAATGAAAGCTTTATTTAAAATTTACTATCGTAGCAATCTTAGTGGATAACGTGCAATAAATTTTATTTTAATTATGGCATAAAATACTCTCAACCTAAAGATTTATGATTAAGAAAAAAATAATTTTGAATAGTTAACGATTTATTAAGAAAATTTGAGGATTTACAAGGTTAGTTACACACATTTGCATAAAGTTCTATTAGGCGAGCCCAGTACGTAAGGCATTGGGCTTGTTCGGGGCGTAAGCCCCGACAGCCGAGACGTACGTCTCACGGAACTAAGTCCCACACTTAAGCCCAGGGACGTTTTACGAGAGTCCCGCCCCAGGGCGAGTCCCAATTCTGCCTTTTAAAATAGAGATTAAGATCACAAATTTCAAAAATATTTATCTCTTTATTAAATATTGTGTCAAGACAAATACATTGAAATAGATGGAGTAATAAATAAGTATGTATACAATCCATGCAAATTGAAGTCCTGTCTACATTATTGATAAGAAGTCTGAATATATACCAAAGAATAGGATTTTGAATAATACTGTTAACTCTCTTTGTCTCAATATATCTCATTGATTTAAAAGGGACCAAACTTCATTCAATGATTTTGCAATCTATTGCTTTATGATTGACACCTCTCTCTGTCCACTTTTCACCAAACCTAGCTACCCCCTACACCTTCACTGGCTCACTGCCCCTTAACCCCACCCCCCCCCCCACCCCACCTCCACACACACCACTCCACACTGTTTTTCTGACTCATTTCATTCATTTTTGTTCATTTGTGTGTATTGTATTAAAGACAGATCCAAAATATAAATTTTATAGTTGTTTTTATATTAAATTCAGTGTATTTTTTAAAATCTCGGTTCATATGTACTGTTTGTGGTAATTTTAGTGAATTTTTATATATAGATTTATCGAAAGTACTTAGTTTAGATAAACTTATTGTCATGATGTTGCATCAATGTGCCTCTGCAACATATACATAGTGGCAAAGTCAAGATTTTCACAAGGGATACAAAAAATAAAAAAATACGCGAAGAAGTCAAGAGGATTCAAAGTCTACATATAAAAAATAATTAATTTTACATATACAGTGTAACTTTCCAACGAAGGGGGTCGAATGAATCCTTTTTCGTCCCCTAGCTCCGCCACTATATATAGATATATACATGTATGCCAATTGTATTTATGTATGTATATATTAAATTTGCAAGCATTCGTGTGGAGTATCTAAAGATTATATAGATTATGGGTACTATAGGGCACATGGGGCTCAAATTAATTTCTTTATTAATTAATAATATAAGAGGCAATGGCTCTGGTCTATGATAGAGACCATACTTCTTATTACAACAGCTTCATATGTCTGTCCTTTCTCAGAGGGCTGTGCTGTCTTTGTCTGCTCAGCATTCAAGGCGGGCTCTCTCAACTACTACTATTCCTATGTGAATATGAATTATGTTACCATATCATATTTCTAATGATGTTATAAATTAATTTAATTTGGTTTAATAAAAAAATGAAGAATTTAAGTTATGTATAAAAATTTACTAAATATAGGTAAATATTTGATTGTGAATCAAATTATTATTATATATTAACTTAAGATCGTTACAGAGACCATAAACTCTAAAATCTGAATTTGACTCTATTGTAAGGGGACCTCTAAAGAAAAAGAAATAGGCTAGTAAAGAAGTACAATAATATTTATAGACCAAATAGTGGATTAATTGTTTTTAAAAAATTTCATACAAATAAAAGTGTTGCTTCTGATATCTATACTTACAACAATAACAACAACTCAGTTTAATCCCACAAATGAAATGTAGGAAGGGTAGGGTTTACGCAGTGTTACACCTACCCTGGAAGGGCAGAGAGATTGATATCTATACTTACGAAATCCAAATAAATGGAGATGGAGATGATAGGTCTCGACTAGGTTAAATAACTTGATTACTCTTCCATATGCTAGAACAGGAGCCTTTGATCAACGGTAAAGTTATCTTCGTGTACCTATAGGTCATGGGTTCGAGTCATATACTATATCACACTCCTTGAGTTGCAGGCCTTCTCCGGTCCCAATATAAATGCGGAATATTTTGTGATCGGGTTGTTCTATTTTACTCTTCCATATGCCATATTATTTTGAATAAGCGTTGGTGTTTACACTTGTATTGGTGAATGCAAATGAACTTACATTCTGGGCTTGTCCAAAGAGCTAATCCAATATAGTAAGAGCCCATTTTTGGATTTGGACCAAAATCTAGTTCAGCCAGAATTGAGCAGACATGTCTGCCCTAGAAGCCCGGTCTACAATCAAGACTTTGGGCTACTTTCATTTATAGCACACTATTAAAAATATAATACAAAAGATTAGCATTAATTAATGATTAACAAATATGGCAGTAAAATATTTATACATATAGCAAATTTAATTCAATTCAAATCAGCAAGAATCAAGTTGTTTAAAAAGGCAATTCTAGTATATAATATCTTTCCCTATTGTTTCTCTCCATTCCATAACATGTTTTATGATTTCGTTAGAAACCAAGCCATTCTGTAACAGATTTTTTCCTTTCCATACATGGACCTTTTTATATAATGTAATGTAGCAAATTATACATCTTTATATTCTGATGAAATAAAATACATATATTTACGAAAAAATTATAATGTATGTTTGTGGTATATATACATTATAAATCATATATTTTTACGAAAATTCATGTATATATGCATATGTTGTTTATATACGTCTTTATGTTTAAATATATATCATTGATCCATTCCATAGCAAATTTTTCCTTTTTATACATGGACCTTTTTATTCAACTTAATCCTAGCAAAATTATATATCTGTATATTCCAATGAAATAAAATACATATATTTCGTGAAAAAAAATATAATGTAAGTTTGTGGTATATATAAATCGTGTGTTTTTTTAGGAAAAATCATGTATATATGCACATGTTATTTAAACACTTATTTATATTTAAATAGATATTATTAATATGCCATTTATATTTTGCACTAATATAACATGCATATTTGTTTAAATTATCCGTATATAAATAGTATATGTGACATATTTATTTTCTTCTATATACATATTTGTGGCATGTGAATATTTTAGATTAAATTGTATGTAATGTATATGCTAGCAATATACTTTGAATAATATCAATATAATAATATATTATGATGTATATATAAAAGTTATATATGTGGTATAAATACATACATACATACATATATATATATATATATATATATATATATATATATATATATATATATATATATATATATATAGTTATGACATATTGATGGAATATTTACATTGTAAATTATCACAATATAATATACTTGAAATATATTGTACAGAAAAAAGTTTAAAACTCAAAAAAGAAAAAAATATTGAAATTGTCATTGTGCAGATGGAATTATTTTTGAGATATTCTGCTTTCAGAATCTTTGATATATTTGGGTAAGTATTATTTATGGAAGAGAAACAAGAAATTATGGAAGAGTGAGGGAAAAGGAAATGTAGTAAAAAGTATATTAATATAGAGGGATCCCTCAGTTAATGGAGTTATTAATGTGAAAGTGCTAAAAAAGTAAAAAAATGTGCTGTTTTTGAAATAAACAAAGCCTACTATCATTTATGAGAATAGTTCTTAAAAAGGGACCAAGCATGTAAAAATCTCCAAGACAAGACTTAGTCATGATGGGCCAACTCGTCTCACAAATAGTCGTTAAAATAGCACGGGCTAGCTAATTTTCGGACTGATAATCGAAAAATAACCAATATTTGCTTAGTCATTGAAACCATTATTTTGCTGAAACACGGAAAGTTCCAGCATAATATTCTGGATTATGGAGCTCCTACATATAAGTTTCTCGCAGATTATGTTGGAACTTCAGCACATTATGTTGGAAGCTCATTGTTAGGTGTTTGTCCAGATTTTCTTACCATAATTGATTTTCCTATTTCATGAAGGAAAGGATAACATATTTACCATAATTGGGTTTTTCTTTTCCTACAAGGAAAATATAATTCTTCTATATTTGGTTAGTCCTTTTTCTTGTTGGAAAAGGTTTGGAGCTCTATAAATTGAAGATTCATCCTTCTCATTCAGTAACATCCACAATGTAGCCATAGGGGGCTTGAGAGTCTTGTTTAGGGGGAGAACTTTACGGGACAAGTATTAGAGTGTCACTTGTGTTTGCCTCTTCGTGAGGTTGTTCTCTCGATTTTTTGTACTCTCTTTTTATATAGTGGATTGCTCATCTCCGTCGTGGACTGTGACGACCCGACCCGTCGTCTCATGTGTTACTGCTTCGTTTCTCCCATTTTATGCTTCTTTATGTTTCGTTATCGGTATGTGGTGTGTTAGAGTTGATTTGGATTGGTTTTGATAAGAAATGAGACGCTTAGTCTCTTTAAGGAAGGTTTGGTTTGGAAAAGTCAACCGAACGTTGACTTATGAGTTGGAAGGTTCGGATGTGAATTCCGGTGATTCGGTTAGCTTCGGGGGATGATTTGTGACTTGGGAGTGCGATCGGAATTGATCTTGGAGGTCCGGTGTAGAATTAGGCTTGAATTGGCGAAGTTAGTATTTTGGCGAATTCCGGTTGATAGGTGAGATTTTGATCCGAGGGTCGGAATGGAATTCCGAGAGTTGCTGTAGCTCCGTTAGGTGATTTTGGATATGTGTGTAAAATTTCAGGTCATTCGGACATCGTTTGGTCGGGTTTTTGATCGAATGCGTAATTCGGAAGTTTTTAAGAAACTTAGGCTTGAATCCGATGTGATTTGATGGTTTTAGCGTTGTTTGAAGTGTTTTGAGGATTGGAACAAGTTTGAATAAGGTATTAGGATGTGTTGGTATTTTTGGTTGAGGTCCCGGGGGCCTCGAGGTGAATTCGGGTGGTTAAACGGAAGGTTTTTGGAGTTAATTGCAGGTTCAACCTTGCTGGTATCTGTTGGTTTCGCACCTGCGGTTATGGGACCGCAGGTGCGGTCTCGCTGAAGCGATTGGAAGATGCGCAGAAGCGGAAGTCTTGGCCCTTGCCAGATTCCACAGGAGCGGAAGGAGGACCGCATAGGCGGCCTCGCAGAAGCGAGCTAGACCTCGCAGGAGCGGAATTTGGAACCCTGGTCAGGTTCCGCAGAAGCGGAACATTGGATCGCTTAAGCGGTCTCGCAGATGCGATTGGGGACCGCAGAAGCGGAAGGTTGCCTTAAGTGAAAGGTCCGCAAAAGCGTACGTTGACCGCATAAGCGGAAGCCGCAAAAGCGGTACTGGATCCGCAGAAGCGAAATGCCTGGCAGTTAAGTGAAATTAATCATCTTCGCGAATTTTTGAAAGAACAACATTTTCGACTTCGGACTAAGGAGATTTTGGGCGATTTTTGAAGAGGGTTTCGAGGGCTATCATCAGGTATGGATTCTTGGGCTTAGATTATGTTATTATTGTGTATAAACATGAATTAACACTAAAAACCCAAGGAATTAAAGGGTAAAAATGGGGTAAGTTAGGGTTTGAGAATTTTGATGTAAAAATAGAATTTGGAGGGTCAAACGAACTCCGATTTTGGTGAATTTTATATGTATGGACTCGTGGCGAGACGAGGAATCCGGTGATGTGAATTTCGTAATTTTTCGAGAAGCGGGCCCGGGGCTCGGGTTTTGCTAGTTTCGAGATTTCTGCTATTTCTTGGTTGTTTTCGATTGGGTATTATTCCCTTGGCATATTGTAATGTATTCGCTCTGATTTTGGTTAGATTCAACGCGTGTGGAGGCCGGTTTGAGGGGCAAAGGCGTCGAGAGCTAGAGATTTCACCGGTTCGAGGTGAGTAATACTTGTAAATGATATCCTGAGGGTTTGAAACCCTGGATTTGCACATCATAGTGCTGTATTGTGGTGACTTGCACGCCAGGTATGAGCGTGGGGTAGAGCACCATTGGGGATTGCGACTTGGTCCGACCCGGTTGTTGATTTTACTGCGTAATTGACTGAAACCTACTTGATGCTATCGTGATTTGGGTTGATTGCCATGTTTTGGGCTTCGTGCCGATTATTTGAATCCTTTAGGGATTATTATCACTGTTTTCATGACACTTAGCATATTAAATGATTTCAGTCCTGAGTTAAACCCTGTTTTGAAATGTGCAGTCATATTGTTAAAGTTTAAAGACTTAAATTGCATTTTTCTGATGTTTTGAGTTAAAAGCTATTACTTGACATTGCCCGAGTGGCTCATTTGCATGTTCTGGACTGAGGATGGATCGGGATGCACGCCGCAGCGATGCTATGATGATATTGTGCTTGGGCTGTAGGAGCCCCTCCGGAGTCTGAACCCCCACAGTGAGCGCGGGAACCAAATGGATCGGGCTGCGCGCCGCAACGGTCATATGCATTGCATTGCATTCATGCATTGGTTCCTGTTTGTAATACGTGTCATGAAATTCAGCACTCTCATTTCATTGGCATTCATGCTACATCTTGCACTGTTTACCAGACGCCCTGGTGTTAATTGTTAGTGGAGTGCTGTGCCCGAGGGGCTGACTTATGTGCGGACTTGCACTATCTGATTACGCATTCATTTGCTTGACTATTGGAAAAGGATATTTTCAAAAGAGGTTTTTAAACTGAGCCAGATATTTTCTAAAGAATTTTTCACGGTTTTACTGTTTTCTCAAAGGGTTGTACTGTCCTATATAGCATGATGGAGTGCTCTTACGTGATTTCTTGTCTCTCAGTTATTATTTACTCTTATTACCACTGATTGGAAGTTCTGACTTTACTCCCTGCACCTCGCGTGCAGTTTCAGGTATTGTTCACCCGGTAGCGGGTGATTTGAGGACTGAAGGTAATACTAATGTAGCTGAGCAAGGTGACCGCCAGCGATCGCGGCACCGGACTTCATCTGTTGGATTCCAGATTTCATTTCATATATATATGACGCTGTTGTTGTGTTCCTACTTCTTAGATGCTCGTGACTTGTGACACCCCGGTCGGGTTATGTGGGGTTAAAATACTGATTATTATGGCCGTTAAGTTGTATTATTCTATTCACTTATGTTTAGTAACTGTTAAAGAAATGATTTGGGTAAGTTGGCTGGCCTTGTCTTCACGAGAGGCGCCATCACGACCGGGTATGGGAATTGGGTCGTGACAAGTTGGTATCAGAGCCTAGGTTACTAGGTCTCATGAGTCATGAGCAGGTTTAGTAGAGTCTCGCGGATCGGTACGGAGACGTCTGTATTTATCCTCGAGAGGCTGCAGAACCTTTAGGAAAACTTCACATTCGTGGCATTCTTATCGTGCGTATTTGATTCAGCTTGAGATATAACTCTTGAAATTCCTTCCACACGTCTGTATGCGCACGTGAGCGCTCAGTATTATATGTGCCTTGATGGTTTGTGATTTCCCCGATCGAGGGGCGAGATGTAATCTTCGTGAGTATGTTGGGCCAGTCTGGAGGACTTGAGGCCGGATCCTTTCCTATGGCTTGAGCACCGAGGTGCTGATTGTGTGAGCAAGTGTTTTGAACTTATATGTTCAGTATTGCCCCTATTAGCCGGAATGGAGGTTTGGTATTCATGTGATGAGTATGTTAGTACTGCGAGATGTAATTATATGACTTGGTGGTGACGAAGAAGTCTGTAGGATAATAGATGAACTGTTAAGTGATTCGTTTCCTATTGTGAGTTGATGTGTAGCCCGAACATGGGCGCGTGAAGAATATTTTCGTATCTCCTCATTGAAGAGTGAAGTGCATTACATGTGGCGGTAAGAATTCAGACTCAGGAAGACTAAATTGACTGTGTAACGTGTATGATGGTGGAAGGTATGCTGAAGTATTAAATTGAGGCGAAGCAGGTGGGTTATCTCCTGCGGAGTGTTCTTGAGTGGTATGGTCCTTATGTGTATGTTAGTAGATCTCATGTGTAATTGAAGGGTATGAGTTGAAATCTGAGAATTTGGGTCGCTTAAGAGAGTGGACTCAACTGATGTGGGGATGAATGCGAGGTTTGCAGAGGATTTCAGTGCTAGATGATCTGTGTTATCACGAACTTGTACATGATTTGAGTTTAACCTCTCTATGGCATTGTGGCATCATTAGAGTAAAAGTGTTATGAGTTGTTAAGTGTGTCTTGATGTATGGCTTCGAGCCAAGTTGGGGAGGTTGCTGTTGATTAGCTGAATGCACGGTTATGTGCTATGTTGGTTACGTCTCGAGGTATGCGGGCGAATCGGTTCTAGTTGCAAAAATTGAGCCGAGGATGGGTGAGTGAAGCAAAATTTCGACAAAGGTTATATTATGTTCCATAGGGTATGAGAATTACGGAATGTCTAGAGTTGTTGTTGGTAAAGAATGCTCGGTGCATAGAGCAGGAAGTTGCTTGGTTGTATTGGGATGAGGGTCTCATTTTACGGTATCGGAGTGTCAATAAAGCACGAGTGGTTCTATTCGTTAAATCAGGCAATTTGCAGATGAATAAGAGAGAATGAATCTCGAGAATGGTTTTAATGTGTTCAAGAATCTACATGTAGCACTCAGGTGTTTTAAGGTGGTGTATGTGACTAAAGACAGTGTTTCAATAGAAAATGTCAAGACTTGTGGTATTTTTATGTTGATCATGGGATCCTATGTGTCGATACCTGGAAAGTAAAGGAAGCGAATTTAGATTCGCAGAAAGTTCTCAGAGTGAAGTATTCTGGAATGTGGTATTTCTGGGAAACAATTGAGAGAGTATTCAGTGGCCTATGGGTCTTAGACAGTGTGGTCTTATGTTCGAGTCTCGTGTGGTAAGCTTAGGTTGAGGCATTGTGATGCTACAACGAGGAAGAAATATCAAGTGGAGGATGAATAAAAAGGGGAATTAGATAGATGGAATAACTTGATAGTAGACCGAATCGGTATGGTAAAGATATGATTAATTCTTCGTATGTGTTCGAGGTAATGAGCTTTTACCGGTGTTGTGCAGCAAGGCTCTTGAGTTCTGACAGCTTGCTTAGCTTGGTTCGGGTAGAAGGATTCAGTCCTGGCAGTTTAGCTTGTGCAATGGAATTGGGGGAGAGTTCTTGATAAGTTTTACCGTGGTTTAGAGACGTATAAATTGCCTATGGGCATGCGAAGCATGGAATGTGTAATGATTTCTCTTCTTGATGGGATTGATGGAGAGTTCTTGACTAGTGGAGTACGTAGATGTTTGTGGTTAGGAAGGGAGATGGAGTTCTCATGTAATACTAGTGTGGTATGGTATATGCGATATGTGGTGGAGGATTTGGATTTGTGTGTGTAAGGTTACGGTTCTGTTCATAATGGAAAGTCATTAAATTCTTAAGCAGCACAGGCAACTGCAAGTGATTAAAGAATCGATCTTCAAATGATTAAGGAAAATGGTATTGCCAACCATAGTGATTCGACGGCGGTATATGTTCCAGTAAAAGGGCAATGTGATGTAAACTGATAATACTTCAGTAGTGTTGCGGCATTTGGGATCGACTGTTGATACCTGAGTTTGTTTGATGGCACAGGGGAAATTTTAGAATACCTTTCGTGGGATGATTGGGTACTTGAGGTGTGATATGTACTCGTACGACGCAATTTGGGATCAGGTATAGTGATTTGTGTGCTATATGGAGTTAGAGACTAGGAGTTCTCGTGTTCAGACTATGCAGTTGTTGTAATCGTGTGTATCGGCACCGTCTAGCGGTTATTGGGAATTAGAGATCAGAGTGGATCTTTCTTTGCTTGGTATGCCAAATTTTGGATATGATATTGGATTGTAGGCTGGTTGTCTCGGTGTTGGGTTATTCTAGACTATTGTGCTACGGGCTAGGCCGGAAATGCCACGGGTTGAGCGGCAAGGTGCATTGGATTATGTTCTTACAGAGTGGTATATATTTCAAAAGATGCAGCGGACGGCTGAGAAGGATTGCTTTTCTTAGTGGGGCATTCGTGATGGATGTCAGTGCAGAGGTTTCTACCATTGATTCAGTTCCGGTATTGAGTGACCTTTCGGATGCGTTTCTTGTGGCCGGGCATGTCGCCGGGCGAGATTGGGGATTCGGTATTGATTTGGTGTCGGGCACCGTATCGTAAGGCTCCGACAGGAGTTATAGTAGTGGAAGGAGCAGCTTCAGGCTTTTTGGTATTGAGTTCGTTGGCAGGCCAATGTGGCTACGTATTTAGCTTGAGTTAGCTTGGTTAGTCTTGAGTTGTATTGTTGAGGGACAGGTGGATTCGATCGTTATTGAACTTGTTAGTGATCTGGGGAGATCTATGAGTTGCTTTTTCTGTGCTGTGAGGCGTCATGATTTGTTGGATATGGGCACATGTGGTGCGGTTCTATTGAGGATTCATAGTGGAAGTCGAGCGGGAAGAGTAATTGAGTGTTGCTCGGTAAATGGAGTGTTGGCTATGACCTATCGGGTTGCGTGTCGTATGTTATCTGTTTCACCGTGGGTGTAATGAATTGCTTGGGTTCCAGACATCAAATTGTGCGTGGCTGTCTATTTCGAGCATAGTGACTTGAGGTGTTTCATGTGTAGCAGTGTTTGGACAGGATCGCGCATTGTAGCGAGGCTACGTGGAGATATGACCTTTTGGGGTAGATTCAGGTACTCTATTTCTACGATGTGAGACGGGGTCTCAGCCTTGTGTTGTAATGGTGTTGATGAGCTTGAAGTACAACTCTTTTGTTTGAGTTATTTTCATGATTTGAGTATATCCAGGTCGTTTCTTGTTGGTACGCGTATTATGCAAGTTGTGGCTTAGGCCTGTATTGAGGTATCATATCACCAGAGTGGTGTGTTGGATTCGAGGTGATCTTTAGAGTCATTAATGAATACGAACAGAATTGATTGCAGCTTGTTAGAGAGATAATATCAAGGTATGGCCCGGAAACCTGTTGTGATATTAGTCAAAGGGAAGTGGCTTCATGAATGGTTGATCTAAGGAATGAATACGGTTTATCGCGTGTTTCATTTGTTGTTGGCAGTATATGGAAGTGTTGGAATAAGACTTTAGCTAATAAAAGGTTTTCAATCGGTATTTGATTACTATGGGCAACCGCTGTAAATAGAGGCTATCGTTTCTAGTGTTTGGATTATGTGGTATATCATATGATTTCACCTGAGGTTGCAAGTATGGGTTATTACAGCTGGTTCGGGTTTATTCTGGGTATAGATGTGAGGTTCTGATATTGTGTATGATTTCGGAAAGTGCAATGTGGTTCTATGGTTTATGGTTTAAATGGACTGTGAGCTTTCGGCTATATTGTGTTGTCGGACCTATATGAGATAGGGTGACGTGAGATCACCCCGGGTATATGCTTGGTAAAGTTATTCAGCTGTTGGTTAGCTTCTAGGACAACTCTGGTACGCTCGAGGACGAGCGTTGGTTTAAGTTGGGGAGGATGTGACGACCCGACCCGTCGTCTCATGTGTTACTGCTTCGTTTCTCCCATTTTATGCTTCTTTATGTTTCGTTATCGGTATGTGGTGTGTTAGAGTTGATTTGGATTGGTTTTGATAAGAAATGAGACGCTTAGTCTCTTTAAGGAAGGTTTGGTTTGGAAAAGTCAACCGAACGTTGACTTATGAGTTGGAAGGTTCGGATGTGAATTCCGGTGATTCGGTTAGCTTCGAGGGATGATTTGTGACTTGGGAGTGCGATCGGAATTGATCTTGAAGGTCCGGTGTAGAATTAGGCTTGAATTGGAGAAGTTAGTATTTTGGCGAATTCCGGTTGATAGGTGAGATTTTGATCCGAGGGTCGGAATGGAATTCCAAGAGTTGCTGTAGCTCCGTTAGGTGATTTTGGATATGTGTGTAAAATTTCAGGTCATTCGGACATCGTTTGGTCGGGTTTTTGATCGAATGCGTAATTCGGAAGTTTTTAAGAAACTTACGCTTGAATCCCATGTGATTTGATGGTTTTAGCGTTGTTTGAAGTGTTTTGAGGATTGGAACAAGTTTGAATAAGGTATTAGGATGTGTTGGTATTTTTGGTTGAGGTCCCGGGGGCCTCGGGGTGAATTCGGGTGGTTAAACGGAAGGTTTTTGGAGTTAATTGCAGGTTCAACCTTGCTGGTATCTGTTGGTTTCGCACCTGCGGTTATGGGACCGCAGGTGCGGTCTCGCTGAAGC
>NW_017673347.1:57542-88876 GCF_001879085.1 Nicotiana attenuata
CATATAGCTGGACTGATAGTGGATCGGGCTGCACGCCGCAGCGTATGTTACTATGATATTGCGCTTGGGCTGTAGGAGCCCCTCCGGAGTCTGAACCCCCACAGTGAGCGCGGGTACCCAAATGGATCGGGCTACGCGTCGTAGCGGTCATGTGCATTTGCATTGCATTCATGCATCGAACCTTATCTGCTCTATCTGTTAATACTTATTGATGTTACACTGTTAAATGTGAAGAAATACTGTTGTAGCTTTACTTTGTCGTATATTGGGATTTCTTACTTTCAATGTCATTATACATGTCTATTACCGCTAAGTTGGAAGTACTCACTTTACTCCCTGCACCATGGGTGCAGATCTAGGTACCTCAGGGGCTAGTTGAGCTTATTGCTATTCTTCAGAGTTTTCATTCGGAGTTGTCGAGGTAGCTGCCTGGCGTCCGCAGGACCCGACTCCTCCCCCTAGTTCATGTTATTTGATTATCCGCGTACTTCAGACTATGTAGTATTACAATATTATTATGCTATTCTGGTAGAGGCTCTAGACTCATGACCCCCAGATCTTTGGGAGGTTGCTCTGTATTGTTGATATTCGGGGTATTTTATATCTATCAGCTATATTTTGGTTTCTTCGCTGTTAATGATTTTTAAATAAATGGTTTTGAGCTCTACGCTCGGGTTGAGAGTATAATTGGTCTGGCTTGCCTAGCAGTTGTGTTGGGCGCCATCACGACCGGGTTTGGGGTCGTGACATGCGGTTATGACAGCAACCAGACCCTTCAGCCTTCTTAAAATTCCATTTTTGATCCGTTAACCACCCGGAATCCACCCGAGGCCCCCCGGGATCCCAACCAATCATACCAACCAATCCCAAAACACATTACGGACTTGCTCGAGGCCTCAAATCATATCAAACAACGCTAAGACCATGAATTACCCCCCGATTCAAGCTTTATGAACTTTGAACTTTCCAACTTCTACTCTCGATGCTTAAACCTATCAAATCACGTCCGATTGACCTCAAATCTTGCACACAAGTCATATTTGACATTACGGACCTACTCCAACTTCCGGAATCAGATTCCGACCCCGATATCAAAAAGTCCACTTCCGGTCAAACTTCTTAAAAACCTCCAAATTCCTATCTTTAGCCAAATGGCTCCAAAATGACCTATGGACCTCCGAATTTACTTCCGATCGCGCCCCCAACTCCAGAATCACCATAAGGGGCTATTCATAGTCTCGGAATCCCAAACGGACATCGATAACACTGAAATGCTCTTCAAGCCAAACTTGTAGAATTTCTTCTAAAATGCTAACTTCCACAATAGGCGCCAAAACGCTCCCGGGTTATCCAAAACCCGAACCGGGCATACGCCCAAGTCCGAAATCATCATACGAACCTGCTGGAACCTTCAGATCCCGATTCTGAGGTCGTTTACTCAAAATTCCAATCCTAGTTCATTCTTTCAACTTTAAGCTTTTGAAATGAGAATTCTCTTCCTAAATCAACTCTGAACTTCCCGGAACTTAATTCCGACCACGCGCACAAGTCGTAATGCCAGAAATGAAGCTGTTCATGGCCTTCGATTGCTGAACGGAGCACTAGGACTCAAAACGACCGGTCGGGTCGTTACATTATAAGAAAATTCAATAGATTTGAAACATTATAAAAGAACTTATATATTAATTTTAGACTAATTCAAAGTTATATTTTAAAATAAAATGTGATATATATATATATTCCCGATAGAAAACTATCAAATATAAGAAAAGTATCATACTTCATTTTGAATTTTTAATTGAATAGAAAATTGAAAATCTATTTATTTTGAGTATAGGTAAAAAAATTATGTATAAAGAGGAAAATAGAGATAGCGCGAGGATACTTATATTTTTAAATTTATTAAAAATAAATAAATAAAATTATTAAATTGTAGTAAAAAATATTATTAATAGATTTAAATGATGAAAGAGATCTGATTAAGTGGATAATAGTGTAAAAATACATTAAATTTCAAGAATAACTTTTCTTTTTTACATTTATTGATGATTATTAAAAGGGTAATAAACAAGATTAATAAAAGATCACATTATAGTATAAAAATATTAAGTAATAAATAATGCATCTACTATAAGCAAGGAACATAAAAGAGAAAAAAATTATGTCTAAAATTGTAGAAGGATAAGATATTTGAANATATATATATATATATATATATATATATATATATATATATATATATATATATATATATATATATATATATATATATATATATATATATATATATAATCCTAATATTATTTTTATATTTTTTGTTATTAAATTATGAGTTCTAAATATTAACTAAAATTTTTTATATGAGATATTTAATTAATATATTTAATTTTACTCTATCACTTGAACTTTTTTAGGAATATTCCTTTATGACTTTTTATTTATTATGATTTCTGTTATGTCTATATTACCATATATGCATAATTTTTCTCTATCATAATTTTAGTTATATGTCTTATATTTTTTTATACTATCATTGAAATATTTATATATTATTCTTTCCTTTTGTTCCTTTATTATCTAATTATATTATCCATTACTTAGTATTATTGAATTATCATATAAATTTTTAATAACTTACCATTTTAATATAATACAATGAATATAGTTTTCTATTACTCCTGAAATTTAACTTGACTTTATCTTGTATGACTATTTCTCAAAATTAATTCATTGTTTAAATTTATTTATTATTTTTATTTTATCTTTTAAAGCAATTCAACGTATAAATTTTCTCACACTATATCCATCCCCCTCTTTCTAATATTTAATCTAATTAAGTGGTAGTTTCATCATCTTATTTCTGGCTCCAGAAAAAATAGTGTATTATCCTTGAGCATATGTTTGAAGAATCAAAGGATAAGTAGAGATCATCTCACTTGATAGTATTGATCTTGTTGCAATTTTAATTGTATGATGCTGTCCTTTCTTGACTCTGCAGTATAAAATAGAAAAAATTTAGAAGAAAACTTAAATATTAATTTTATCAAGTAAAGCATCGTAATAAATTATGAAAACTTTGCATAATGCAAGCAATTAACTTATATATTTTTATAAACGAAAAAAGTTAACCTCTAGCGTAAAAATGTTTCGAAAAGCCCCAAGCATTCTTGTACAGTAACTCTTATGTACAACTACCTCTGCAATTTCCTTGAATACTTTCATAATTTTCTCAACCTATACAAAATAGATGTTATTTTCTACTAAAATCATTCTAAAATTAAATGTGGTATATGTATTCCCTCTCATAATAATTTATTGTCTGACTTTCATCTTTCACAATCATATTTACTTTTCCTACTTGAACTAATTTTCTCTACACCTAAATACTACTTGAAGAGAATAATACTATCCAATACTTTATATGATTGTAAATATAGATGGACTACCTCATTAAATTAAACAGCAAAGGCCGTGAATCAGTCTCCTCCAATTTTGGTCTAGGTATAACATTGTTATTATCTTGAGTTGCTTTGCCACTTGATTTCCACAACCTCATTATCAGAAAATTATCATGAAGCAGAATATGCATTTATGTTGTAAAAACATAACATGCTTCTCACTGCATAAACTCCAGAAAATGAATCGAGCAGTATGATATAAATACCTTCTCATCTGCAGTAATATCTCCAATTAAAATAGATTATCTGTCTTTTCGCGATCTGGAACCATCCATATTCCATAATCACACGACACGAACCTTTATATTCCATAGCATCTTTGTATCGGGTATATCATTGATGATGTCAGTTTTCGTATACATTTCTTTGAAGGAAGTAATGGCTTCAACCTAATTTTTTTTCTATATGATGTATACTTTAAAGGTTGAAGTTATAATGTATTATAGGGTTATATTCCAAAAATATTGTAGTATTCTTGATAGTATTTATATAGTAGCGGACTTTTTATTAGGGTCTATAGTCTATCGTTAAGGGTGTCTTCAATCATTAAAGACCTTTCCTTTGGAAGAGAACTTTTGAATAAATTCAAAGCTTGATTGTTTTTTATTTTGGAATGACTCTTGGTCACATTATTCTTTTTCAAATATGCCTCGTGATTATTGCATGATTATTCACTTTCCAACTATATTTCTTGATCATCCCTGTCGTGCATCTTTGATTTCCTCACTTTGAAGGAAATTATGCATATTCTTTGTCATATAATTTTATTCCTTATATGGTAATATTTGAACTGCAAATATTTTAAATAACACGTTGTAATATACAGTTTTAATCTCAATATTAAATTTAAAAAGTTAAAAAAAACGATTGTGTTTACGGTACTAAGACTATAAATCAAGATATTGCTTATATTCACAAAGCTCCAAAACTCATGATTATTCTAATACTAAATTTAAGTTCTCCCTTTTTTCCCCCTTTTTAGCGCGTCTCATCCCTAGATTTATCTTTGATATCTTACCATGATTAATTATCTAAAAAATCGTATTGGACATTATTAAAAGAATGTCAATTAATAATTTCTTTAAAAAATTAGTAGAAATAGAATCTAACAAATAGATTATCTAATAGTGCCAAGTGGCTCGTTCTGAATATGCCACTTGGCTTAATATTATGCCAAACTATTCTCCTTTTAATATAATATAGATTTCTATGATCTATTATATTCCTCCTCCATTGACCCAGAGGCGGACCCAAGATTTAAGCCTTACGGGGGCACCATTGTTTTTAGTTTGCCAATCACCAACAATAAAGTTCGGGTGTAACTCTTTGAAATGACTATGATAATTTATCATCAAAATAAAAACATCAATATTATCAAATACCATTAACTTGATACTAATATAACAAAAGTATATTGTCCACTCATAGTTGAACTCGACGCGTTTTTATATTTTGAAAACGGTCAATAATAGCATAATTGCTTATATTTACAAACACTTCCTTCTCAAAGTAACAAACTAAACAATCATTTAAAAATACATCACCAATACTACTACGCAATTCATCTTTGATGTACTTCATAGATGAGAATGCTCTTTCCACCGTCGCAGTTGCGACAGGTAAAATTAAAGTCAACTTCACAAGCAAATGAACAAGTGAATAAGTCTCCACAAGATTTGTCTCAACCAATGCTTTCGCTAAATCACCAATTCCTTTCAAATCAGAGAACCTAGGGTCACCATGTTGCATATGCCATATGAAAGTGTCAAGTTGGCGACTAAGATCTCGAAGCTTCAATTCACCAAACTCATCGGGATAATGCTTGGCCAATGTCATTATTCTTTCCTTATCAAATTAGCAAATGAGTTAGCCGGATTCAAGCTAGCCATACCAAGAAGCAGGTTACTACTCACAACATCAAAACGACTATTAAGCTCCAGAAGTTGCAAATCAATCACGGCATAAAAAAGCTCAACACGTAAGTGATGTGAATAAGTAACACTAGAAGGCCTACGCTTCGACTTTCCAGGAATATAGAATTCTTCCATCTTGGGCACCAAAATATCATGTTTTGCACAAAATAAATATACTTTATCCATCAATGGTTCCCATCCTTTATCTCTCATTTCTTGCAACCTTTCCTTTGTGATATCAAGAAATACCATGGCATTGACAATATCTTGATCTTTCTTCTGTAATGCTTTGCTCAACTCGTTTGACATTATCAACACTTTCAACATTAAGTGAAGCAAGAAAACAAATTCAAATGCTTTACTTTTACTAGAAAAAGCTTCTGCTTGCAACCTATCATTAACATCACCTTCACATTCAATCACCCCAAAGTCCAAGAGAAACCTTGCAACATCAATTGAGGCATTTAAACGAATTCGATATTCAGTTTTTTATTGATCGGATTGCTTTTCAAAAGCAGCTTGAATTGATTGAGATTGATTTGACAAGGCTAACATATTGTTGAAGCACTTATGGTGGAGATTACTTACTTCACCAACATGTAGATCAAATCTTTCGGTTGCTTTATTCTAAGCTTTAAAGCCGATTTTTGTGAAAGAGTCACCTGTGCTTCCATTAACGTAATCATTTTTGAATAAATAACAACATAAACAAAATGCGACATCTTTCTTCACACTATACTCTAACCATCTAGAATACGAACCTTTAAACCAACCCGAACTAAATTGGCGCATTTTCTTCCCAAATAAAGTTTTAGGAAATTTGTGATCTGGTTGGAGGGCCCTCTTTGGATGTAGTGTCTTCTCACTTCATACCGTATTCTAGGGTTATATCTATCAATAGGTATTCTCTCTTCGGGGTCGGTATTAAGTGATTTCACATCAAACTCTTCTACAAGATGGGAGGAATTGTCTCTAAAACTAGAACTTGGTTGAGGAGAATTAAACCTCGTCAAAAATATGTCCATCTCAATTCACATCAAGAGAACTTCCTACAAAGCAACAATGCCAAGCAAAAAAATATTTTTAATATGATTAATCACACTCCTTATTTTATTATAAGTCATAACTATATTATTATTATTTTATTAAAGATAGAAGAATCACTTACATTTCTGAAAGATATCCTTGAAATCCAAATACAATTTGGTCTCACATCATCCACTTCACTGAAATAATATTTCAAATAGCATTAGCACAAATCTTCAAATACCTACGACATTAATTTATTAAGATAAAAAATTAACACACCAACTAGGTTAAGTCCGCTCAAACAATGAATTCAAAAACTAAAAGAAGTACACCTTTTGGGGCCTTAAAATTTTTGGGGCCTAAATCAAAGGCTTTACTAGCCTCAACAAAATCAAGAAAAATTACAGAAAATTCAGAGATTCAATCAAAATAGAATAGCCAAAAGTGAGAACAAGACGCAAATAAGAGGCAAGCAAAACCTTCTAGTTAAGCCCCTTCTTAATCGTATTTTAAAAGGGAGTTTTTTAAACCCTAAATTCGAAACTGAAATTTACCATTAGAAAAGTGGAAACAAGATGGAGAATTCCAAGTATAGTTTTCAAAATCTTACCCATAAAAAGATTCGACAGCTGCTTGATCCCTGAAGAAAGAAACGTGTGATGGTGAAGGATGAAATTTGTTTTGGGTTTAGAAGAAAGAACTGATGTGTTGGACCTAAGTTTCGAACCCAAGTCTTGAAGAAGGCAGCTGCTCCAACAAACCAACTCTTTTAGCCAGTCTTTGTGATTAAGGGTGCCGCACAATATATTTATAGGGGTCCTCCCTGTATTAACTTATATATATAGAATATATATACAATATTTTTACCGAGGTCAACGGGTGCCCGTGACCCCCCACCCCGTAGCGTAGGTCCACCCCTGCATTGACCCCCCCTCCCCCCAACCAAACAAAAAAAAAATGAAAAAAAAAAATGAAAAGTAGCTCAAAACCTAAAAGAAGAAGACAACAGTAAAACCCATTGATCAGTAGAGACAGATCCTAAAGTGTTGCGTGAGACAAATATGGTACGTGGAAGATTTAGATGGGAATCCAACTCGAAACAGGTAGGGAAAGATAACATTTAATAGTATAAAAAAGAATTGCAAATCAAGAATGATAGGCTGTTTGACTATCTTCCACATACATAGAAACCATGGATAAGATTAATTATACGAATGGGACAAGCTAGTTGTTTCATGACAACGATGATCATATGGCTTTTGTTCCTTCATGTTTGTTCTTGATCTCTTCTTTAATTTCTCCTCACAAAAAGGAAAAGAAAAAAAAGACAAAATATTTAAATACGTAATAATTGGAATTTATTTAATTATGGATTTGCAAACCATACATAATATTGCAGTTGCATATTCTGCTGGTTTATTTAGGTTTCACTAGACGTACGTACCTCTAATTAGTTAAATCATGTCATTAACATACACAAGAAGAAATGCAGATAATTCGGATAGCAGTGAAGAACTAACTTCTGGTATTCATTATGTTAATACATGATATTGACACTGGAGTCTTCCATTACATGATAGCGATTTGGCCACAAATGATTCATTACATGTTAGGTATATTAACTTTTCAGAACTAAGAAACTGGAGTCTTCCATTACATGCATGATATAGACACTGGCAGGTATACTATATCTTTTTGTTTCTTAATGTGTATTAATTAATTCCATTGCCTACGAATTATATCAAAATAAAGTATGATTATTAAGTCAAGCTAAAGGAATCATTCCCCATTCCAACCAAAAATATCTTACTTATAGGATCTCATATCTAGTTCAACATATATCTAGGTTAAAAATGTCATGAATTACTACTACACATTTCTTCCATAAAAAAGAATTCTTCATACGGCAGACCAATTAATGTACTTAATAGTTGTTTAACCAGAAAATAGAAATTTCGGTCAAAGCTAAATTTTAGAAGAACTCGGGTTACTGATAATCAAATTTGGAACAAATAAGAAGAATTGATTTAAACGATAGCTGAGTAAAAGAAAGCAAAGTAAATCAGTGTATTCCAATAATATACTGTGTCCTTACAAATGTTATTTCTCTCCTTTTATAGCTATCTCTAAGTAATACGTTTCTTTCCTCTCATAATAGAGTCATTATGAGCAAATAATGACATTTAATGTAACGTTATAATTGGCAATCGTAACTGTTTCGTGAAGATTCTATAACGTTTTCCTTCATTGATGCTCATTAATTACGGATAATACGTATCTATACTTTTTGCTATCTAGGTTAATTCCTTTATTGCCTCTTCAAATTACCAGGAGGTCTGAGTACTCGTTCCTTCCTGTTTTCTTGAATCTCTGCCCGTGCCTGTTAAAGCTCGTGTCTCTTCAGCTATCCTTTGCCAGCTGTCATTCTTTTATTGATCCACGTGTCTTGACATATCATGACATAATTAATTCAATATGTTAACTTGATTTTTCCCAATACAGATAGTCCCCCCACATGCCATTTATTCAACAATTGAATATTTGGGAAGTGGATCTCATTAAAGCGGGAATTTTTGCCGCCATTATACCTTCTCCAAAACTGACGCTTCGCATGTCACTTACATTTAATGCTCGTGGAATGTAGCGCCTTTTGATTGGGCTGCAACTCTTCGACGTCTTTTAAGGCTTTTTGCGGCTACATCAATCACGAAGTGACAGTTTTCATTATGACGTTTCCATCACTACCTTGGTTGCTTCTGAGTATAAATATATCCTTTGTTTCTTCTTTCATAAAAAAGTTTTCCATCTTTGACGTATTCAATCTTCCTTTCTTCTCCGTATAGCTATGTCTTCTTCGAACCCTGATCCTCATAAAGTTCATATTGTAGATGAACATCCTCTTGCCCCAACTAGGAGCAGGAGAGGAGGTAGGTTACGTAGTTTAGGATCAACGTCCATTCGAGGTTCGCCTTCATCTTTACCTAGTTCCACTCCTCCTTCTTCTTCTAGAACTAGGGGTTCTCTTCCACATAGATCTTCCACCAGAAGTAGGGATTCTAATGAACCAGTTCGTGAACCAACAGTAGACGAAATTGTCCCCTCTGAACTTTCTTTTTACACTGATAAAGAATCGATTAGGAATCAGGTTTCTTCTATGTCTTCTCTTGATCGTGCTGATGTTTACCCTTCTCAGATTACTGAAGGTTTAATCTCTGTTGTCCGTAGAGATTGCCATTGGAAATTTGACTTCCCAATCGTTATTCCTAATGCAAATCAAAGGATCACATCCTACATGACTGGCTTTTCTTTCGTGTATACATATCCCTTTACACTGGATTTTAGACCCCCCATTGATCCTGTTATCATCGAGTTCTGTTGTTTTTTCAATGTTTGTTTTGGACAAATTGGCTCCATTGTGTGGAAGGCTGTTGCTTGTCTAAGGTACTTAGCTAACTTGGCTAAATTGCATTTTACCTTTTTTCATCTGATCCACCTCTACTCCCCTAAGCTGTTCAGACATGGAATCTTTACTTTGGTGGCGAGGAGTAAGAGGGTTTTAGTCAGCCCTGAGGATGACAAGGACCGTGGCTGGTATGCCAAATTTGTTGTTGCTCCTACTGTAGGGTTAGTAAGTGAATAAAATGTACCATTCCCTGAAAAGTGGAATTTTGCATGTAAGTTTACTTTTACAACTTTCTCTCTTCTCTTTTTCCCCCTTTTTTGTTTTGAAAGGGTTTGTTTTTCCCGTGACTGTTTAACTTTCTCTTTTTTCAGCAACCATGGGAACTGTTGAAGAGATTCCCAATTTTCGTGGTTGGGTAGAGAAATTGTTGACTGTTGCTCTGATGGAGGTTAGATCTTGGAAATACCTTTCAATCAGGTTTGGTTGGAAGGTTAAAACTCATGGTAAATACTTTACCTCTTTTTTTTTCCATTTTCTTTCATTCTTCATTTAGAATGTATTTGACTCTTCTTTTTATCAGGGTTTCCTATTCGTGGTGTAAGTGCTAAATCGATCGCAGCTTCCAGACTTTCTTTGGCAATAGATCAGGAGATAATCCTGAGTTCTTCATTGAAAAGGAAAGCTGACAAATCCTAAGATTCTGAAGAGGAAGAGGAACGGGATGGGAGTTCCTTGGTTAAAAGGCCGCGAGTTAGAAGGCGCGTTATTTCAGATGATGAAGTACTCCTCCCCGTTCTGTTCCCGTGACCGAGCCTGTTAAAGCCACCTTAGTGAGTTCTGACGATAATACTCCTATGGCAGCTCGTGACTCTGATGAACAACTTTTTCACGTGGGTTTGATAGTGAAAGTTTTGATTTGGTGTCTGATGAAGTACCTCTTGCCTCCTTCCCCGTGTCTGTCTTAGTGGAATGCTCTTTACTTGTTTCTACTGCTGCTGTCTCTACCCGCCTCAAGCTATTATGACTTCCTCGACAGTCCCCACTACTAATATTTCTCGCACTGAAGTTGGTTCTTCAAGTGGAAGTAGAGTGATGAACCATATTACCATTGAAGTCCCTGGCGATGGTAGTCTTTTGAAAAAGTTAGGTCGGCTGACGTATGGTTGAAACCCTTGATTGGTCCGGTTGAGAAGTCCAAACTAGAAAGTCATAGTTCTTTGACTTGGATGAATGATATCGTGCAGTTATCACTAAAGGTATTAATTTCTTTTCATGCTTTATACATTCTCCTTTTACTAAGATTCTTACCCCTCTTTTTAGATCAATCTCATCGGTACGGAGATGATGAAAAGGGTTTCCCATACAGAGCAATTAATGCATGACTACCAAATTGAGGCAGACAATTGGAAAGAGCAATATGAAAGTCTTCAGCTTGAGATGGAAGTTTAAGAAGAAAGCAAATGTACCTTAGAGCAGCAGTTGAGAGTCATGGCATCGGAATTGGCAGTTGAAAAAGCTTTTTCGAATCAAGCGGGCAAGGATAAGAATCTCATTGAATCTTCTTTTGCTGAACAACTCTCCAAAGCTACTTAAGAGATCAGAGGCCTTAAAGCTTTGCTAAATGAGAAAGAAGTTTATGCTGGTGAGCTTGTTCAAACACTCATGCAGGCGCAAGAAGATCTCCGAGTTTCTTCTGACAAGGTTAAGTTTTTGGAGAGTTCACTTGCCCCTTTGCAATCTTCTTATGATGCTGCTTTGGCTTAGAAGGAGGAGCTCAAGAGTGAAATTGATCAATGGGTAAGAGACTACGAGGCTCTTGAGGACAAAGCTGCTGTTGAAATGAGTTGGGCTATTTTGAACACGTGCCATGATACCCTTATGGAAGCTAGCCAAGAGGGTTTTAACTTGAATGCTGAGTTAGCTAAGATAAAAGAAACCATTGAGAAAACTCAGCAAGGCCAAAGTTTTTCTTCTCCCATGGCCGATACTCCCGAGCACGTTGAAGCCAATCCTGGTGCGGTGGATGTCCCAGCTCCTTCAGACCAAATCGAGCCTTCTGTTGCTGATGATGCCGTTTTAAACTCTTCTTCTGCTCCACAGTGAAAGTTTACTTATGAAGTTTGACTTTTTTTTCTTTTTGGCGGAATATGTGGTACTACCCCTGGTTCCGTTTTGGGGGTTATGTTTTTGGTGATAGCAAGTCCCAGGTCTTTTCGGGGCTTTTTGTAAAAATGACAATCAGTTTATGACTAAGTTCATACTTAGTTTAAACTTAATATTATAAAGTTTCAGTTTCAACTCAATTCTCTCGAGTTTCTGTTTTACTCTTTTTGCCTTGTTTTTTTATATGTCCAAGGTCTTGCTTTTTAATTCGTGGGTTTTTGTCTTACCCTTTTGACTTTTTGCATTTTTAGAAATGCTTTATTAACTTCATGGATCTTTGAATCAAACATGAATTTATAAAAGAGGTCCCTTTTATATACGACACTTAATGAAGAAGACGTCTCAACTTCATAATAGTGTAAATATACGAAAAAAGAAATAGGAACACACATGTTTCTTGAAATAACTTTGATAAAGTTTTCATTCGAACTTTGTCAAGTTTAAATAACATCTTACAAGTATTTAAATATCTTCTATTACTCTTCCGTAACTGTTTTCTTTACAATAGATTTGCAAAAAAGAAAGAAAATCCAAGGGTTTCTTTATGACCCATGGCTAAATACTGCTTTAACCTAAACATCGTAAGGTTTTGAAATCTATATCCACGAGTGTACTCTTCACAGGTTTTTTGATCAAGCTTGTTTATTGGCTCGTGACTTTGCTCTGAACTTGATATTTGATGAGTAGACTTTTAGGCTTGACTTGAAATTTAATTGTTTTAAGTCTTCTTTTCCTTCCTTATACATATATCATATGTATATTATATAGTCCCCCAAGTGTTTGAGCTTTGAAGTATGAAATTTCGAGCACTTGATTATTTCTTCCATGCGGTCCTTTTCCTGAAAAGGAAAAACATACAGGACTTGGAGGTACGATTTTAGATGAAGACTGCTTAAGCCATTTAAATTTCCATCAGAATAATTGTAACCCTAGACCGGGAATTATGTTCTTTCCACGTGTCTTTCAGGTCGTAATTTATCATTTAGTGCGGGCTAGCTTTTTGCCTATCATCTAAAATTGTTAGTAAAATTTTAATAATTCAAAATGAAAAATCGTTAGTGAGGATACCTGCCCGTGGGTATTTCCTTTCCTTAGAAGTAGTATCTCTTTAGATGAACAACATTCCAATTTGAAGGTAGAATCTTGCCATCCAATGTTTCAAGCTTGTATGCTCCTTTTCCTGCGATACCATGAATCTTATAAGGTCCTTCCAGAGTTGGACTTAACTTTCCTGCATTGGCTGCCCTAGTAGATTGGAAAACTTTCTTGAGCACGTAGTCCCCAATCTTGAAGTATTTGAGACGAGCTTTCCGATTGTAATACCGCTCCATAACTTGTTTTTGTGCTGCCATCCTTATTAATGGAGTTTCCCTCATTTCTTCAAGTAAATCCAGGTTTACTCGCATCTCTTCTTCGTTCGATTCCTCAGTAGCTTGTGTATATATCGTACTTGGTTCTCCTGTCTCGACTGGAATTAAGGATTCAGCTCCGTATACAAGTGAAAACGGTGTTTTTCCCGTACTTGTTTTTGCTATTGTTCGATAAGCCCATAAGACTCCAGGTAGTATCTCTGGCCAATTGCCTTTAGATTCTTCCGGTCTTTTCTTCAAGTTGTTGATAATGACTTTATTTGTTGATTCAGCTTGTCCATTACCCACTGGATGGTAAGGAGTTGAAGTAATCCTTCTAATTCGCCAACTTTGGAAAAATTCTGTGATTTGTGCACCTATAAATTGTGGGCCGTTATCACATACCATTTCCTTCGGTACCCCGAATCGGCATATGATGTTCCGCCAGATGAAGTCTCTGACCTCTTTTTCTCGTACCTGTTTGAAAGCTCCCGCTTCTACCCACTTAGTAAAATAGTCAGTGAGCACTAATAAAAATCTTACCTTGCCTTTGGCTTGTGGTAGTGGACCTACGATATCCATCCCCCACTTCATAAAAGGCCATGGTGCAATGACCGGATGTAATAATTCGGCTGGTCGATGCATGTTGTTACCATATCTTTGGCACTTGTCACATTTTGCCACAAAATTGTCCGCGTCTTCTTCCATTTTTGGCCAATAAAAAATTGACAATTTCATTTCTCCAATCCTAAGTTAAATTATTGTAATTTACCTCGTTTTTATCTTGATCAAGCATTGAATGAAAAATTAGGATTTTGCCTGTTCGTGTTTGATCTCATTTCTTTTGGCCAGTGTACCTTGTCTCCCATGCTCCTTAAAACAGCCACCAACTCGGATGTGCTAACATTAAAACTGTAATCGCCGATCTTTGCCTTCGAGCTTTTGTCATCATCTCGCGTCTCTCGCGTGTTTCCTTCTTTTCTGAACCTTGATGATGAACCTGACTCTCTATCTCTTGATCTATGATCGTACCTTGGGTTTTCCTGTTTTGAACATGAGTCTCTTCCTGCTGGTCCCATGTAAGGCTCGTACCTATTTTTTCCGGACCTTTGTTCAATTTTAGCTCGCCTTGAACCTACCCTTTTATCCGTTCGAGATTGAATGATGGTATCTTCTTCTATCCGCAGCTTTGTGCTGTATCTGTTATAAACATCATTCCAAGTTGTTGCTAGAAATTCTCGTAAACTCTCCTTGAGTCTCCTCGTGGCTTCTAAACTTTTTTCAGTTAGATTGCTGGCAAATGCCATAGCTGCCCAGTTATCTGGTACACGTGGCAACATCATCCTCTCACGCTGGAATCTGTCTACGAATTCCCTGAGCAGCTCCGTATCTCCTTGCTTTATTTTGAAAATGTCCTCCATTATTTTCTCAACTTTTTGAGCTCCCGAGTGTGTTTTGATTAATGAATCTGCAAGTTCAACAAAAGAATCTATAGAATTTTCGGGTAAAAGAGAATACCATGTTAATGCTCCCTTAGTGAGTGTTTCTCTAAATTTTTTGACCAGTACTGATTCAATTTCTTGCTTGGTCAAGTCGTTGCCTTTTACACTGGGTGTGAATGCTGTTACGTGATCCCGTGGATCAGTTGTTCCATCATATTTCGGAATATTGAAAATCTTGAATTTCTTCGGAATTGGTAGAGGAACAGCACTTGGCTTCCAAGGTTGTTGTGAGTATTTATCCATATCTATTCCCTTGATTACAGGCGGCACTCCAGGTATTTTCTCTATGCGGTCGCTCTGCTCCTTGAGCTGTTTCTGCAAAGTTAGTACTATATTTTGTAAATCTGAATTAACTGGGTTACCTGACCCTCCATCACGAGATTCGCTAGGACTTCCTCCACTGCCCGAGTTAACCAGTCCTGACCGAGGATTTTCTAAGGTGTTGTTGTTTGGAGTTGATGTTGGCGGCACAACTGGCAGCTGGTTAGCGAAGGCCTCAAGAGCATTGCTGACTTGTTGAGCGATTAACTTTATTAAAGCTTCATTAATAGCCTCATCATTTTCAAACTGATCATTCACATTTGACTGAGATCCATCAGGAGTTCCTTCTCAAGATTGTCGAGGAGAGTTTCGTGGGGAAGGGACCGGAGTTCCATCGCCTTGCTGGTTCATCTGGTGTTGATGGTCTCCTTGATTGTTGTCATTGACATTCGACATGATTGATTTGACGAAAAAGTCGATTTAGAAAGTAATAGATTATCAGATTCCCGGTAACGGAACCAATTTGTTTAACCAGAAAATAGGAATTTCGTTCAAAGCTAAATTTTAGAAGAACTCGGGTTACTGATAATCAAATTTGGAACAAAAAAGAAGAATTGATTTAAGAGATAGCTGAGTAAAAGAAAGCAAAGTAAATCAGTGTATTCCACTAATATTCTGTGTCCTTACAAATGTTATTTCTCTCCTTTTATAGCTATCTCTAAGTAATCCGTTTCTTTCCTCTCATAATAAAGCCATTATGAGCAATTAATGACATTTAATGTAACGTTATAATTGGCAATCGTAACTTTTTCGTGAAGATTCTATAACATTTTCCTTTATTGATGCTCATTAATTGTGGATAATACGTATCTATACTTTTTGCTATCTAGGTTCAGTCCTTCGATGCCTCTTCAAAGTACCAGGAGGTCCGAGTACTCGTTCCTTCATGTTTTCTAGAATCTCTGCCTGTGCCTGTTAAAGCTCGTGTCTCTTCAGCTATCCTTTGCCAGTTGTCATTCTTTTATTGATCCACATGTCTTGACATATCATCACATAATTAATTCAATATGTTAATTTGATTTTCCCCAATACAATAGTATTAGCAGGTCATTCTATTGAGTATTGAGAAAAGAAAAATATTTTAACAAGTTCAGTTACTGCACTTGTGTATTACGCTCCCATATTGGGGTGAGACATGATTGACATCCAACCTATATAATCGTTGAGTAAACCCTGTATTTGCTGACTGAAAGTCTTGTACACGGTCAAAACGGGCCTATCCGATTATGCTATTTGATTGAGACAAGGAAACGGCATCGGGGTAGCCTCGTAATGAATCAGACCAGAGCACGAAGACGAGACATCGACTCCAAGGATTGAGGCACCTGCCAAGATCGAGGCCACCAGCGTTCAAGACCAAATATGACAGACTTCGAGCAAAGCGCAATAACGAAAAAGCGAGATACCCATGACTGATCATGGCGTAAATCTCGGAACGGATCAAATCAAGGGCGGTTATCTAGTTAATCATGGGATTTACTTCCATAGTTAGAATTGTACCTTAAATAGGATTCCTCTACTATATAAAGGGTGTCCTAATCATCTTGTAGACACCTTGCATTCACACAAATCAAAGCAATACAATATTCTCTCTTTAATTTACATTCTCTTGTTTATCAGTTTGTTGCATTTTAACTGTTCTTGCATAACTAGCTCGAGGGTATTCAAGCTCGAGGGCTCTGTCCAAACGCTGTCTTGGTTTTTATTATTTTCAATTTGCATCACTTATCTTTACGTTTATTAATTGGTATTAGGTGAAATCACATATCCTTAAAACCACACTATAAGTTTAATTGTTATCCAATTTTTAGGGTAAACAGTTTGGCGCCCACCGTAGGGCTAAGGATAATAGTGATTGCCTAGTATTAATCCTCATAACACACACTGCTTTTACTCTTGTTCTCGTAAGTGTCTTTGATTTCAGGAATCAATATGTCGAACTCTCAAGCAGTGCCCACCCACACAGATACTGGCCTTGGTCTTCACGGCGAGAAGGAGCACATAGTCGCCCCGGGAAACAGAGTACCTCCAATCAATCCCGATGGACCACAGGCTGTAGATCCAGTCGATGTCAGTTCTCGTGTTGCCATTCATGGAAATTTAGTTGCCGACCCTAAAAATAGCATCCATAGAGACGCCCGGACAGCCGATCAGAATGCACAAGGTGGTGAAGAAGCGGGATTAGCCTTCGAATGATATTTGAAATGTTACAAACTGAGCAAGTTGCGATAGCGCAACTCCAGAATCAGAATCGAGCACCAAGCAGAATCGAACTCGATACATCATAGGAAGTTGTTCATAGAGTCGAACCTGTACAGAAGAAATTGAACGATAATGGATTGGGAACTGACCCCGCCATCATGAAGATGCTCGAGAAGCTCACTAAACGGATTGAATCAGGAGAAAAGAAAATTGAGGCTAATGATAAAAAGGTAGAAACATACAACTCACGGGTTGATCAAATACTGCGGGCACCCCCAATTCTAAAGGGTTTAGATTCGAAGAAGTTCATACAAAAACCCTTCCCACCAAGTGCGGCTCCGAAGCCCATTCCAAAGAAGTTCCGCATGCTAGAAATTCCCAAGTACAATGGAACCACTAATCCTAATGAGCATGTCACTTCTTATACATGCGCAATAAAAGGAAATGACTTAGAATATGATAAAATTGAATTTGTTCTATTGAAAAAGTTTGGAGAAACTTTATCGAAGGGGGAAATGATATGGTACCACAACTTGCCGCCCAACTCCACCGATTCCATCGCCATGCTTGCTGATTCGTTCGTAAAGGCACAAGCCAGAGCGATAAAGGTCGCGACTAGGAAGTCGGACCTCTTCAAAGTGAGACAAAAGGACATGAAATACTAACAATTCGTATCTCGATTTCAGATGGAACACATAGACCTACCCCCGGTCACCGATGATTCGGCTGTCCAAGCCTTCACTCAAGGTTTGAACGAGCAGAGTTCGGTAGCATCATGATAACTAAGGCAAAATTTGATTGAATATCCAGCAGTGACCCGGGTCGATGTACATAATCTATACCAGTTAAAGATTAGGGTCGAGGATGATCAGTTGGGAGCCCCTTCTGGTTCCGTTTACCCAAATAGATCTAAAGGCAGGATTCAAAAAGACATCGATAGAGAACCCTGATCAAACAAAGATCGGTACCAACCATATAGTGCAGATCGTAGAAACAACGGACCAGGACGTAATCCTGTTCTAAATGATCAAAGGAATGATTGAGGTCAAAATTCCCGAGGGCTCATGAGTAAGAGTGGCTTCGATAAACATGTCGAGACCAAAGAAGCACCACGGTTATCGGAATACAACTTCAGCATCGATGCTTCGGGTATTGTGTCAGCCATTGGACGAATCAAGGATACTAGGTGGCCCAGACCCCTACAGACCGATCCAGCTCAAAGGAACCCAAATCAAATGTGCAAGTACCATGGAACCCATGATCAAAGAACCGAAGACTGCATGCAGTTAAGGGAGGAGGTAGCTCATTTATTCAACGAGGGTCACCTTCGAGAGTTCTTGAGTGACCGAGCTAAAAATCACTTCAGAGACAGGGATGCAAACAGGAAAAATGAATAAGAAGAACCGCATCACGTGATTCATATGATCGTTGGTGGGAACGATATTCCTCAATGCCCGATATATAAACGCACCAAAGTGACAATCACAAGGGAGAAGCGTACCCGGGACTACTTAACAGTGGATACCTTATCTTTCAATGATGAGGATGCAGAAGGGATCGAACAGCCTCACAACGACGCACTGGTAATATCTATCCTTATGAATAAAATTTAAGTAAACGTGTATTGATTAATCCAGGTAGCTCGGAAAACATTATTCGATCGAGGGTCGTAGAGCAACTCGGCCTCCAGGATCAAATCGTGCCTGCAGCTCGAGTGCTCAATGATTTCAACATGGCAAGTGAAACCACCAAAGGGGAAATCATGTTGCCAGTAAACGTGGCTGGAACTATCCAGGAAACAAAGTTCCATGTAATTGAAGGCAACATGAGATACAATGCACTGCTCGGAAGGCATTGGATTCATAACATGAGGGCAATACCTTTCGACACTCCATCAAGTATTGAAATTTCCGACATTGGAAGGAATCAAAATGGTGTACGGTGAACAACCCGCCGCCAAAGAGATATTTGCAATCGACAAAGTAGTAACAGTATCGGTGCTTTTGTCAACAAAGGGATCGAAGTCGAAGGGAGAACAAGAAGTCATATAGCAACCATAGGCGCTAGCCCCGACCCCATCGGAGTAGCAGGAAATCATCGAGGATGAAGATTATATGATACCTCGAACCTTCATAACCCTCGATGATTCTGATGCAACGAAGTCAATGATCGAGGAGCTGGAACAACTTATACTGATCGAACAACTTCCTGATCAAAAGGTATACCTGGGCACAGGGTTAACTCCCGAGCTCAGGAAAAAACTCATTAAAGTCCTTTTAAATAGCATGGATTGTTTTGCTTGGTCCCATCTAGATATAACAGGGATCCCACCGGAGATCACAACACATCGATTGAGCCTGGACCCAATGTTCAGAGAGGTAAAACAAAAGAGAAGGCCCCAGTCCGAGGTAAAACATGCATTCATCAAGGACGAGGTAACTGAACTTCTCAAAATAGGATCCATCCGGGAAGTAAAATATCCCGAATGGTTAGCAAACGTAGTTGTAATCCCCAAGTAGGGGAACAAACTTAGAATATGCGTAGATTATAAAGATTTAAACAAAGCATGTCCCAAAGACTCTTTTCCTCTGCCGAACATCGATCGCATGATCGATGCCACGTCCGACCACGAGATCCTTAGCTTTCTCGACGCCTATTCCGAGTACAATCAAATTCAAATGAACCCGGAGGATTAGGAAAAGACTTCCTTCATCACTAAGTATGGCACCTATTGTTATAATGTAATGCCGTTTGGGCTAAAAAAATGCTAGTGCTACTTACCAACACCTAGTGAATCGAATGTTTGAAGAACAAATAGGTAAATCAATGGAAGTATATATTGACGACATGCTTGTTAAATCCCTGGCGCAGAGGACCATTTATCCACATTTGCAGGAAACTTTCAACATATTGAGAAAATACAACATCAAGCTCAATCCTGAGAAATGTGCGTTCGGGGTCGGTTCGAGCAAGTTCCTCGGCTTTATGGTGTCAAATCGGGGAATTGAGATCAACCCCGATAAAATAAAGGCGATCGAAGATATCACAGTCGTGGACAGCGTTAAGGCCGTATAAAGATTAACAGGGCGGATAGCCGCCTTAGGCCGGTTCATCTCAAGGTCTTCAGATCGAAGTTACAAGTTCTTCTCACTACTCAAAAAGAAGAACAATTTTGCTTGGACCACGAAATGCCAACAGGCATTGGAAGAATTAAAGAGGTATCTTTCGAGCCTATCATTGCTTCATACTCCGAAAGTGGACGAGCAGCTATACTTATATCTAGCAGTTTCGGAGGTCGCGGTAAGTGGTGTCCTAGTTCGAGAAGAGCAAGGTATGCAATTTCCTGTTTACTATGTTAGTCGAACTCTAGGTGAAGCCGAGACCCGGTACCCACACTTAGAAAAATTAGCACTTGCTCTAATCACCGCCTCTAGGAAATTAAAACCATATTTTCAGTGTCACCTAATTTTTTTTGGTGACCATTTACCCTCTTTGTAATGTTCTACATAAGCCCGAACTCTCGGGCCGGTTGGCTAAGTAGGCCATCGAAATCAGTGGGTATGATATGGAGTATCAACCCCGAACGGCCATCAAGTCTCAAATTTTAGCGGACTTTGCAGCCGACTTCACGCCAGCCCTCGTACCCGAGGTAGAAAGGGAACTTTTGATAAAGGCGGGTACGTCTTCGGGGGTGTGGACCCTTTTCACAGATGGTGCTTCAAATGTGAAGGGGTCTGGTGTAGGCATCGTTTTGAAGCCGCCCACATGCAATACGATTAGACAATCTATCAAAACCCCTAAGTTGACTAACAATGAGGCCGAGTATGAGGCCATGATTGCAGGTCTCGATCTGGCTAAAAGCTTGGGAGCAGAGGTCACCGAGGCCAAGTGTGAATTACTACTTGTGGTTAACCAAGTCAACAAGACCTTTGAGGTTCGAGAAGATCGAATGCAGAGGTACTTGGACAAACTGCAGGTAACCCTACACCTGTTTAAAGAATGGACCCTATATCATGTACCTCGAGAGCAGAACAGTGAGGTCGATACCCTTGAAAATTTGGGGTCATCAATGGAAGATGACGAAATTAGCTCGAGGATTGTTGTACAACTTTCAAAGTCAGTAGTCGAAGAAGGCCACACTGAAATAAACTCCACAAGCCTGACTAGGATTAGAGGAACAGATATATCGAGTATCTGAACAACGGGAAGCTTCCATCGACCCTAAGGAATCGAGGACTCTGCGAACAAAATCTGCAAAATTCACGTTGGCCGAAGATGGAACATTGTACAGAAGGATGTTTGATGGGCCGTTGGCAATATGTTTGGGTCCGGGAGACACCGACTACATCCTACGAGAAATTCACGAGGGTACTTGCAGGAATCATTTCGGTGCCGAATCACTGGTTCACAAAATCATCAGAGAAGGGTACTATTGGGTCAACATGGAAAAAGATACTAAGGAGTTCGTTCGAAAATGCGACAAATGCTAAAGACATGCACCGATGATCCACCAACCCGGGGAGCAACTTCATTCAGTCCTATCCCCATGGCCGTTCATGAAACGGGGAATGGATATCTTCGGGCCTCTAACATCGGCCCCAGGTATAGCTAAATTTATTTTATTTATGACTGACTATTTCTCTATGTGGGTTGAAGCATAGGCTTTCGAGAAAGTCAGAGAAAAAGAAGTTATAGACTTCATCTGGGATCACATCGTATGCCGATTTGAGATACCACCGAGATCGTATACGACAATGGAAAAAAATTCATCGGCAACAAAATAACCAAGTTCCTCGAAGATCACAAAATAAAGAGGATGCTGTCGACGCCGTATTATCCTAGTGGGGATTGACAGGCTGAATCGACAAATAAGACCATCATTCAGAATCTAAAGAAAAGATTGAACGATGCTTTTGAGAAATTTTGCCCGAAGTCCTTTGGGCATATCAGACAACATCAAAATACAGTACGGGGGTAACACCGTTCTCCTTAGTATATGGCGCCGAAGCTCTGATCCCGGTCGAGGTTGGGGAGCCTGGAATCAAGTTTCGATACACAATAGAAGAGTCAAAACATGAGGCTATGATTACAAGCCTCGAGTCGCTAGATAAAAAACGGGAGGCTTCCCTTGTTCGAATGGCCGCCCAGAAACGGCGGATCGAAAGATATTACAATCGAAGAGACAATCTTCAACACTTCAAAATAGGGGACTTAGTTCTGAGAAAAAGTCACCATCAACACTCGAGACCCAAATGAGCGAAAGCTTGGTCCGAACTGGGAGGGACCGTATCAGGTCCTCGACATCGTCGAAAAAGGATTATACAAACTTGGCACGATGAACGGCAAATAATTGCCAAATAATTGGAACATATCACTCCTCAAACGATGTTGCTAAGGTATAACTTTCTCCTTTTTCATTTGTAATTTATACTAACTTGTTGCAGGTGTTTGATCGAAAACATCGAAGTTCTCTCCGAAAACGAAGTCCTTAGGTCTGAAAGCACGCGTTACTCTCTTTTCCCTTCGACCGAGTTTTATCCCAAATGGATTTTTCCGACAAGGTTCTTAACGAGGCAACAATTGTTCGTGCTAACTTAGAGTAATTCAATAGTATCCGAGGCTCCTTTACTATCAACCTCGAATACTAGGGGGCATCACCATCGGATGTTATGTTTTCAAGGAAAATACTTCGTGTCAATGGGGTCTCGATAGGTAAATTTTGTAAAGGGCCAAATGGTCAAACGAACCGTGTCCATGTAGACTGCTCGAGCCCTAATGGCAAAACATGTACACATGAATGATCTACTGAAAGAAGTATTTTTCCTTATAAGATGTTCCATGCCTTAGGAAAATTTATACTTTACAATTTCATAATTATGATCTATTATGGAAATTGGCTCAAGCGCTGATCGAAATTAAAGCTCGAGCAATCAACCCCGTACTCGGGGACTGCCGTCCGAAAATCGACGTGCTTGAATTACTAACTCCGAAATCATAAGACCTTAAAAAGGCAATCATCGATTTTTTAGGCCAAGGCCACCCCCCTCGGGGACCTACACTTCGAAGAAAGCTCGAACTATAATTGAGAAACAAACCCAAAGGGCAAACCTTAAAGTTAAAGGCTACGGCCAAACTAACACGGTTCGGAGACGTCCGAATTGCGTAACAAAAATAGGCCTTCTAATATTTTCACAAAACCGGTTAAAAGGGCTACCCTCGGCTAAATTACAAAGGGTTTTGCTAACATCAACCCTCAAAAACCTTAAGAGGTACCAAATTGTTCAAACTCTCGAACGAGCTTATGATAAGGCATAACAAAGTAAAATATTTCGATAACACAAATCCTTGAAAATCCTAGTGGGTACAAATTTACCTCGTGCTAAGGGATAACAAATTTTTATAAACTTTTTAAGCGAAAAAGGGAAAAAGCCACTCTTTTAAAGCCATATCGGCCCAATTCAAGAGCCTAAGGGTGTCACGACCCGGATTTTCCATCCTCGGGAGTCGTGATGGCGCCTACTAATGAGAGCTAGGCAAGCCAATCTTTAATTACCTTTGTCATTAACCAATTTGCCTCTTTTAACAATTGTTAGTAATGTCATGAAAACAGCGGAATAAAGTAAATAAGCGGAAGTCTTAAATTAAAGAATCTGAACAACAATGCAAAAAATCAACATAAACCTCTACCCAAGAGCTGGTGTCACATACTCACGAACTACTAAGAGTGCTAAATACAATCGTTTGAAGGAAAATATAACTATTTGTCTCGAAATACATGAGATTACAGACTGAAAGAAAAGATAGAAGAGACGCCGGGCCTGCGAACGCCTGCAAGGCTACCTCGGTGTCTCGCTGGACTGAAGGCTAACTCCCGCACTACTGCAGCTGCCGTCCAACACCTGGATCTGTGCAAAAGAGCATAGAGTGTAGTATCAGCACAACCGACCCCATGTGCTGGTAAGTGCCTAGCCTAACCCCGGCGAAGTAGTGACGAGGCTAGACCGGACTACTACATAAACCTGTGCAGTTATATATACATATACAGCGGAGTCAAAATACATAGACAAGTAATCAATATGGGAAGGGGGGGAGCATGCTAAGGAAAATAACAATTTCAAGTAAAAGTCGTACAACAACGAAGGAATTAACACAACTTAGACATTGATAAAGAGACAGAAAGCAACAAGTGTACGGCATCACCCTTCGTGCTTTTACTCTCATCCTCACCAAGCAATGATAAAATAAAATGTGCACGGCATCACCCTTCGTGCTGTTACTCTCTTTCCTCACAAATAATCAATAGAATCGGCACGGAATGGTACATCGTGCGGCACGGCATCACCCTTCGTGCTTTTACTCTCTTTCCTCACCATAAGCAAACAATGCACGGCATCACCCTTCGTGCTTTACACTCCTTCCTCACAAATAACCAACAATGCACGGCATCACCCTTCGTGCTTTAACACTCTTCCTCACCCAAACAACAATCACAAACAAGGGGCAAGGGAATATACAGAATAATAAAAGAAATCCCGGCAAGGGAACACAATTGAACAATTAAATCCCGGCAAGGGTACAATATCAATAATCTCAACATCCCGGCAAGGGAAAATAATCAATAAACAACAATAACCCGGCAAGGGAACAATTTACATACTCTTTCTCTTCCTTTCACTTTTATTTCATATCTCACTTTACCACTTGAGCCAATGCTCCAAAGGGTTCAACCATTTCATAGATGTTCACAATTGAAATATAACTTGAGCCAATTCTCCTCGAAGTTCATAGATGACAATTTCTTTCACATGCTCTTTATATCATATAGAAGTCATCAATTAAGCATGGGAGATACAACAAAATCAAATATTCGCAATATAAAGACCCACGGTCATGCTAGACACCAACGTATAGATACTCGTCGCCATGCCTATACGTCGTACTCAACAAGAAGCAATTAGCAAATAAGACTCAACTCCTAGTCCCTCAAGCTAGGGTTAAACCAAACACTTACCTCGATGTCTTGAACACAACTCAAGTCTCAATTATAGTTTTACCCCTCGATTCCACCTCCAATTCGCTCGTATCTAATCACAAATTACTTAATTGCATTATTACATGCTAAATGAATCAAGCCCAATGCATAAAAAATGAGTTTTCCAAAGGTTTACCCAAAAAGGTCAAAAATGCCCCCGGACCTACATGGTCAAAACTCGAGGTTCGAACCAAAACCCGATTACCCATTCCCCCACGAACCCAAATATATAATTTGTTTTGAAATCGGACCTCAAATCGAGGTCCAAATCCCCAATTTTTGAAAAACCTAGGTTCTACCCAAAATACCCAATTTCCCCATGAAAATCTTTGATTTGAAGTTGAAATCATGTTAGAAGATGTTGAGGGATGAAGAAAATGAGTTAGAAATCACTTACCAATCGTTTTGGAGAAGAAAGATTGTTTGAAAAATCGCCTCTTATGTTTTGGGGTTTGAAAAGTGAAAAATAGCTGAAATTTCCGTGTATTTACACCCCTCTGATACTCCCTGTGCGGACCGCACAAAAAGGACCGCGGCCGCACAGGCCTCCCTGAAGACCTGCAGATCATAGCCCCGTGCGGACCGCACAAAGCCGACCGCGGCCGCACAACACCCACCGCGGACCGCTCAAAGGCGACCGCGGCCGCGCTGGCCCCTCCGCGGCCGCACGCGATTCCTCGCGGAGCGCGCAAGAGGGTCCAGAGACCTGCAATATTTCCTGAACCTGCAACATCTGATCTTTTAAGTCTAAGGCATCCCGAAACCTACTCGAAACTCACCCGAGGCCTCAAAACTCTAATCCAGATATACACACAACCTCAAAAACATCTTGCGAACATATTCGTGTAATCAAATCACCAAAATAACATCATGAACATCGAATTAAACCTCAAGATCAATGAAATTTCCAAAATCTCCTTTAAACATCAAATTCCCGCTTAGGGTCCGGATCACGTCAAACGACGTCCGTTTTTAACCAAATTTCAGAGAAGGACTTAAAACACATATAAGACCTGTACCGGGCACCAGAACCAAAATACGGGCCCGATACCATCGCTTTCTAATCAAATTTCATTTCCAATTTCCTTCAACAATTTCAGAAAACAATTTTTACAGAAAAATTCATTTCTCGGGCTTGGGACCTCGGAATTCGATTCCGGCCATACGCCCAAGTCCCATATTTTCCTACGGACCCTCCGGGACCGTCAAATCACGGATCCGGGTCCGTTTACCCAAAATGTTGATCGAAGTCAAATTCATTCATTTTAATACCAAAATTTAGCATTTTTCACACAATTTCACATTTAAGCTTTCCGGCTACGCGCCCGGACTGCGCACGCAAATCGAGGCGACTCTAAATGAGGTTTTCAAGGCCTCGAAAGCACAGAATTATTTAAAACAGGTGATGACCCCTTTTGGGTCGTCACATAAACATAACGAGAGCAAGAAAATTTGTAAACTTCCATTTTGTTTGGTAAATTTTGTCAATTTTAAGTGCAAGGAGGGAGAAGTGAGGAAAGACTGGGAGGTCGCATTTTGGGGGATTTATAGAAGTGTCAAAGCGCCAGGGTTTTTTATTCAAGCAGTTACTTATATCAGTGTTGGAGTCTTGTGGCCATTTGGTATTTTAAAGTTACAAACTTGCCTCCTTTACATATGCAGTTCTATGGGTTCGCCTATTCTGAATAATGGTTGATACTTATAGCCTGTTCAGCTTATTTTGAAATGTGCTTTTGAAAAAGGTACTTTTGGTAAGAAGCAAATTGTGTTTGGCTAATCAATTTAAAAAATAATTTTGAGTAGCAATTAGTGTTTGGCTAATCAATTTAAAAAATAATTTTGAGTAGCAATTAGTGTTTGGTCAAACTTTTAAAAAGTGCTTTTTGGGGAGGAACTACTTTTTCAGCTTCTGCTTCTGCTCAAGCATTTTTTTCCATCTAAAAGTTTGGCCAAACACCTTAACTTTGGAAAATAAGCACATTTCGCCAAAAAAAGGCTTGGCCAAACAGGCTATTATTGTTTTTTTGTTTGCTCAAGAAATAGCCTAAGCAATCCAAATGCATTTTCTTTGTTGAAAATATCCAACACATTTCCCTAGTACTTTTGAAGAACCTTTTTCTTGTTGAATAACAAAGCTACAGATTCTTCACGGTCATAGGAAATATGAGAAATGGAAATTGGAACCAACTTGGTTAGGTAGGGATTTCTTCAATTAGAAGAAAAAAGAGGTTAGAGTATAGCATTGATAAACCTTTCTTCAGAAATAAATACTAATATATTTACTTGTGTGTACCCTAACCTCGAAAGAAAAAAGAAGTCCTGCAAGGTTTACATTTAAGTGAATTCTCATACTGATGATAGTTCATATAAGCAAACAATTTATTAAAGCTCGATTCTTGATACATGAATAGAGCAAGAATTTTCAGCTATGCAATGCCAAATAGAATTAGATTCTATGCGAATTTTAAACTTAGGTTATTAAAGTTGTGTCAGTTAAAATACTGACGGATTAATTCCGAAGGAACTATTTTCTGATATGATAAACGCTACTTTTTGAGTGTCCTTTACCTACCCCGCAAACGAGGGTGAGTTTTTCTCTGTTTAAGAGGCTTGATATCCTATTTTATTTTTATTTGCGCAGAATTTGGTGCAAGCATCACAATAAGGTGGGAATTTACTTGGCATAATGTTGGGATATTTTCATGTCCTAAATTGAGAAGTTCTCTCTAATAATCCAATTTATTGGACATGACACTGATAACTTCAACTCTCATTGTATGAACTTTCTTCTTTTTATACAAAGCACCAGATAGCTTCTGAGCTACGAAATGGTGGGTTAAAGTTGGTTGCATCAGCACTGTAATACAGTTCTTTCTTTGTTTCTTATGGTATGATAAGTGGAACTGGTTTTTCTCCATTTGCTTTTCTTTCTTCATTGTCATCTTAATCATGTTAGTCTGGAAATTGTGTACGCATTAATTGGAAGATCCTATCTACTTAGTGCAGATTCAGTAATCTTAACGTATTTCTAGTGGAGTATGCAAATTATCCTCACTGGTAGTTGGTTAGTGGAAATGTCAAACAATAGAGTAATTTAACTAAATCACAGTGATTGAACATTCATAAGCATACTCAACTGCTGGAGGAATTAATAAGACGCAGGTATCTTCTTTACATTATACTAAACTAAAAACATGATGATCTAACATTGAAATGAAACAAAGCATTTAGCATTCTGTCAGGCAACTATATACCTAAAATTCAGGCTCATCTGTTTGGTCCTTGTCTTCTTCCCCCTCTTCCAAATTGGCAGAATGGTCTGCATCTTCTGTTTCCTTATCATTCTCCGGGTCAAGGTTGCCATCTTTTACAGCCCTTTCAGCATTTCTCGCATGTGCGGAAGAACTGTGAAGGCTGGCCAGCCTTTGCTCTGTATCTTTAAGGACAGTGGTGTTTTTCTCTTCTAATTGTGCATTTCTATTGGGTTTTTGATCTCTGGTCTCTTGTGAAATTCCTTTAGACTGGTCTAGCTGTCCTTCTGTTTCTTGATCATTCTCAAACTGAAGGTCATCTGCTTTGACGTCTCTTTCAGCAATATTTGCATGTTCTGGAGAATTTTGAAGGTTGCCAGCCTGTTTTTGGTCTTCACGTTTTCTATTGATGCCTGTTGCGCCTTGTGATTGTGCAGTGTCATCTGGTTTTCTATTTCTGACCTCTTTTGGAACTCTGTTGACCTCAGAAACAGCTGTCTTCGCATGCACTTCCTGAGAGCTCTGGGCTATCTCAGATTCTGCGTCTTTGACTTCTCTTTCTTGCCCTTTCTCAATTTTATCATTTGTGTTAGCTTTCCTGCCTTCTTGGCTACTTTCTATGGCACCTGCAGATTTCTCAGGGTTAAGTAATGCGTTACGTGGTGGAGCTTCATCGAGGTTTGAGCTATCATCTTGCATCTGCTGTCTGCCCTTATCTGGTTTCTGTTCTTGTTCTGACCTGATTTGGTAATCTTTAAATTGTTGAGTTTTATCGGTCATGTCAATCCTGTGATTTTCTGGACCAGATCCATTATTCCTGTCTGTGTCCATATTTTGATCGTGCTGATGTTCCTGTTTCTCCTGTTTACCGCCTCCCACTCTCTCATTTGTTTCACTTCCATGCATTTCTTCAAAGAACTTTCTGTTTCTCATGCTTACAATGCTTCTCTTTTCAGGAAGCCCTCCACTTTCAGTGACCTTGCTCTCTGCAATTATTCGCCGGCTCTTCCTTTTTGTCTTTCTTATGTTCTCCTGGTTCACTGTTGATCTATCTCTACTCTTGGGATTGTCATCCTGCCCAGACCGCTGGTTATTAGCTTGAGAATCCGCAAAATTTCCTTGTTGCTTTTGCACTTGACCACTATGATTGATAGATTCCACGGATGCATTCCCGCTATTGTACCTTTTTTCTTCTAGGAAGTTTTCCTCAGGTTTGGAACTGTCAGCAGCCTCTCTTTGGCCATCCAAATTCTGAAAACTGATGCTTCTGTTGCCTGGAAAATCTTCTTGAGCAGTTCTCAACTCCTGAGACTCCTGTTCTCCAATATTGCTCTTCCTGTCAGCAGATGTATCTTCTTGAGCAGTTCTCAACTCCTGAGACTCCTGTTCTCCAATATTGCTCTTCCTGTCAGCAGATGTCTCTCCATCTTGTGCTTGTCCTCTGTCTTCACCTTGCCTGGTGCCTTCATTTCGATTGAGGGCAGATTCATCAGCAGTTCTCTCTACATTTTCTGTTGGATTCTTCTGGTCATCTCCTCTAAGGGATTCACGCAATTCTTTGATTTCTCCTCCAGTTGCTTCTTTTCTTCCAGTAGCCTTGGTGGTGAAGTTTATAGGTGGATTTGATGGATCATCTGCACTCACTGACCAGACCTTTACAGGTAATTCAAGACGATGTTTTAAATCCTCAACTTCAGCTTCCTTCTGTCGCAACGATTCAGAAAGAAGCTTAACTTTGGAATTATCTGGGTTTGTTTCCATATGTTTTTCTCTAAGCATCTTGATTTCATCCTGCTTTTCCTCGAGAGCCGCTTCAATTATTCTTTGTTCATCTTTAAGGGAAGAGATTGTTGATTTCATTTCCAAGATCCTGTTGTCGAGATCCCTTTTCTGCGTACGAAGGGAGTGTATTTTGGATCTCATTTCCTCTGTTTTCCTTTTAGCTTCTTGTGTATGTTCTCTTTCTTTCTGCTCCCACAGGTAACAATTAACATTAGCTTATGTAACATAATGAACTTGCAAATAGACAAAAATGTGGTAGAAGATACAGATCTTGCAATTTGTGTTTTGATAGTACATATTGTTTTGTTTCCTAAGGTTCATCTTTGCTATACACATCATACGTTTCAGCTGGTATCATGCTAATATTCACTATGATAGTTGCATAAAATTAGAGGACTACAGTTATTAAAAGATGTCCTTGTTTGTGTGTTTTTCCTCTATGAACAGAAAGAATAAAATACTTCCCACGTTTTCTTTAAAAGTTAATTTATCATCTAAGTTTGAATGTGATCTCTTCTCACTTAAGATTCTAAGGCTCAAAACTAAAGCGGAAAGTTATTTATCAGATTTTCGTGGAAAGTTATTTGGCACCATGTTCTTCTTCTCCTCCTTTGGTCTTTCTTAATTCCCCTTGAAGCAATATAAACCTTTCAGTTTAAATCGTTGGTTGTTAAACACAGCAAATGGTTTAAAGTCTAAACCAGACGCCAAACAGAAGGCCACTCCTAGTTTACTGATTTCTGACTTGATTTTTCGGGTTTCTTGTATTAGTTTCATTTTCTTTGCAGAAAGAAAAACAATAGAGTGATGTAGCATTGTTGCATGGCTTGATATTGGTTCAGGACAATTGTTATTGTCTACACACACACACACCGAGAGACTCAAACACACACACACACACTAACAGAGGGGGGTAGGTGGGGGGGGGG
>NW_017673347.1:88895-139786 GCF_001879085.1 Nicotiana attenuata
GGGGGGGGGGGGGGGGTAGGTAGAAGTACCTGCAATAGGAGTTTAAGGTTGATGAGTTCACTTTCTTTATCCTTGACAAGGAGGTTGAAGATGCGCCTTTCCCTGAGCTTGTGGAGAATCATAACTCCAAAAATAGCAGCCCCAAATGCCAGAAGCACCAGCACTGCATATGTTCTTCCTCTGCTCCCATTGTTCTGACTCTGCATGTGCCCCTTCATGCTCCCCCCCTTTGCCATCTCTCTCTCTCTCTCTCTCAAGAAATGTATAAGAATGGAGAAAACAAGAATGGCCACAATCTCTGTCTCAGCTCTTCCTATATGCCAACAGAGAATGTCACATATTGCATGTTGCTTGTCATCCCAAAGAGGTTTTCAAACTGCCTCTCTCTCTCTCACACACACACAGACACTGAGACACGCACAAACACATGGAAGCAGCTTTGAGGAAAAGAGCAGCGGAAATAACAAAGCTTTGAAGGATAAACGTGCATGGCATGGGGACTGTACAAAAGGCCACTAATTCTGGCGCATTTTCACCATTTCTTTTTAATTAATAATACGTTCTCTTGCCTAATTGCTCTGATTATCCTCTGAATTCTCGTCTTTCATTGCGAGAGAGTTGGCTTTCTACTTTTTAAGTGGCTCAACGAACTGAGGCAGGTAAAATCTGTAACACCGCGTTTGTGATCAACCAGTGCTCTGCATTGGTTTTTGCATACTTGCGACAGTGGCTTCTACTTTTCCTTTTTTTTTTTTTCTCCAGCCGTGTCAGTGTCATCTATGGCAAATTTTCGAAAAAGAAAAAGGACAAAAGGAAAAGGCTTCAAACCAGTAATTGACCGAAAACATAAGCAACAGATTGCTTGACCAAATAACTAAGGAGTTGCATTTTTATTTTTCGGGTGAAAAGAAGAAATCTTATTAATCACCTACTAAAACAGTCCCAACTAGGGGTGTTCAAAGAAAACCGATAAACCGCACCAACCTGATAATCTGAATCAAATCGGAAAAAAACCCGATCATGGGTTGGTTTTATTTGGTTCAGTGCTGGAAAAAAGCTCCGGCTATAATTGGTTTGGTTTGGTATTAGCTAAAAAAAGTCAAACTGAAATCAAACCAACCTGACATTACTTTTATACAATTTTTAAAAATATTTTATACATATAAATATTTATTGTAATATAATTTATAAATATTTCTTAAACTTTTTCACAGTTTTATCTATAAACATATTATTTTAAGTTTGGACCTAACATTCTTGAATGGCCCAATAAATTTTATAGCCCATAAAGGTAGTAATTCAAATAAACTTCAAATATATACTATGCTAACAAAGAAAATTCAATCCAACACTAGAAATGACATAGTTTTGGATATCTATTTTTTAGTTTTGCATTGGTTTATAATGAAAATGCATAACTTCGTTTATCTTTTTCTTTAGTGCTTAGTTGTGCAATTAAAAGTACTTATTAGTTAACTTATTTTAGCATTACTTATGAGTACTTTTAGATTATGTTAATTTTTATTTTGGCTTAAATATTTTATTTAAAGATTCTTTTAACTTTGTTATTGAATATTTTAGTACAATGCTATGATCATCTCATATTATTGTGTTATTTTCTTGAAAAATACATTATATAGTTTTATTCTACTAGGACTAAAAAAATATTAAGAGCACAAGTTATATATTTTGTGCTATGAAGACTTACTAGGAAAAAAAACAAGAGAACCCGAAAAAACCCGAAAATCTCGAGAAAAGTCGAGATTGAAAAATCCGACTTTGTTGGTTTGCTTTTTGGTTTATTGATTTAAAAACCCGATTCTATTGGTTTGATTTGGTAATTGAAAAATTCGAACCAACCCCACTTACGTACGCCCCTAGTCCCAATTACAAAAGTCATATACTAACTGTAACTGATAAGTTCTAATGAATAGTAATCAGTTCATCTATCTATTTCTACCTATCTGTATAAGTTTTGAATCCATCCCATCTGTCTTTTGCTTCTATTTTCTAAGCTAAGGGTTTTGCATCTACATTCTCTTTGATTTGCTTGCAAATTACTTGAGCTCTTGTGACCCGATCATTCCATACCGCTTCTTTCCTGACTCTCCATATTGCGTAGACTAGAGCTACATAGATTGCATGTAACAACTCAGTCCGTTAGTGATATTGTCTGCTTTGGGCCTAGGTTTTCACGGGTTTACAACGCGTCACTAGGGTCTAAAATATGTTAACTGATATACTTAGTATCCCTCTTGTGTTTTGCCGATGTGAAACTCTGTCAAAGTCTGCGGTGTTACATATACCCCTTCTTATGGACTCAGCGCCCTAACTGAGGTTTGCCCCGCCGCATGGGATTCGCCTAGACTCAGCTCTGAGGTTTGTCCCGCCTAACCGAGATTTGCCTAAAGTCAGTTGAACTCTCACCCACCATCGACAAGGTTGACACAAGAGTGGTTCTGATACCATCTGATTGAAACTCCCAACCCCACTATTGCATAAAAATTCAAAGGACAAATACTCAAAAGTCGATAATTTTTTTCTAATGCTTACTCAAACTTGATATTAAGATGTTAAAGGTAAATCATCATACACTGTGACATCAACAAAATATTGAAGGATATTTAGCATATTTTTTTTTGGTAATAAAAGACTTTTATTCAAAATAAAAACTACATTAAGGTTTATTACATAATGAGATTAGTTTGGGCAACATAGTGCCCATACTATCTCTAAAAAAAGCAGGAAAGATAGGGGTGGGGGAGTCGGGGTACAATAAAAGATTTCCGAAAACGTCCAAGCTAAATGTATTTTTCGCTAACTAGCCGCCACTCCATTAACTTCTCTTTACACGTTCTTTAGTGTTGGATTACCCGCATCATATAATAGGAACTTGCAATCATCAATCACATTTTTGTAGAGACAATTATTGTTAGATAATAAATTGATTAGTTCTTGACAGTCAGTTTCGATAGTTAATGGCAGTAAGTTTTTTTCCAAGCAAGCTTTACCCCATGGAAGAGAGCTGGTGTTTCCATGTAGATGTTAGTAGCATGTTGTATTCCCATATTGGAACCTAATATGGTACATGTAACAGTTTCGAAATACAACACGCAACATTTAATTTCACTTGTAAAGAAATTTGTGAATTCTAGTATAGTATGATTGAGTTTTACATATAAAAATTCGAGGTCTAGCTTCGATTGTTGGAGTGATTCCATATTTTTGGTTAGAGTATTTTTATTCAAATTTTATTTTTACACTACAGAATAATTACTTTATCAGTTTAATTTTAAAGTTGGCTAAATTCTAATAATTTTAGTTAGGTAAAAAAATATCTCTACCTTTACTAATTATTTGAAATAGAGTGGAACTTCAAAAGGTGTATTCATATTATATTATTCAAATCAATATAGTACGAATTTTGAAATACTTTACTTTTTCAAAGTGGCAGATAAGAAAGTTTCAAGTGGTTGTAATTGCTAAGCACGCCGTTTAAAATGATTTTAAAGTTATAGAAACTATACAAAAGCTAAGATAATTTATCTTTTATCTCAATAAGATTCATGTGCTATATGTGATTGTATCCAAAAAGTAAGCGACTTTCTGTTATTGGAGACATAACGTTAATAAATTTTATAATGGAAATTCTTTTAAGCAAATGCACTTTCCCGCCTTTATTCCTGACAGAATAAACGCCCCATCTGTTTTCTTTTGATATCTCTAGACTAATTAAACCAATTTTTCGAAATTGGTTTGCTAAAAAAAAAAGAATTCAATATTCTAGAGTCTAAAGAGAGTTGATTAATTCGCCTCCGCTCAGTTGAAAAGTCAAACCTATGACGGTTTTGTCAACGAATGCGTCTCGAGCCGGAATATCTATATATACATTTTTTTGTATATATAGATATTCTGTATGTTATATAAAAAAATTATATAAATTTTATACACTTTTTCGGCTAGAAAAAATAAAGATTAAATCTGGCGCGGGCTAGTGAAGAAAGCCCAAAAATATAAAAGTACGAATATGTATAGTATGATAAGTACGAGGGGGAAGTGCACAGTTAGCCAATAATAAGACATGTATTTACTTTTAAGCCACTGTTTAAAATGTCTTTAGTCTTTAGTCACTGCTTTAATAAACTTTTACCCCCCGGACGAAAATACCCTTCTACTTATAAAGTTCAGGACTAAGTGTCCTTAACTTATGCGCTTGTTACTGTAAGTTCAGGACTAGCTGTCCTTAATTTATGAACTTGTAAGTCTAAGTTTAGGACTACGGGTGTGTTTGGTACGAAGGAAAACATTTTCCGGAAAATATTTTCCAACTTTCCCATGTTTGGTTGGCTTAAATATTTTGGAAAGCATTTTCCTTATGAACTCATTTTCCTCGAATTGGAGGAAAATGTTTTCCTTATCAAGAGAAAGGAAAACATTTTCCAAAACTCTTTCTCAACCTTCCCTAACCTCACCAACCCACCCCACCCCCTCACTCCAAAAAGGTTTTTTTTTTCAAATTTCAGTTTTTACGTTACCACCTACCCTACTACCCCTCTACCCCACNACATGCACTATCCATGATTATGATCATTAGAATATAATGCTAATTTGAGGAGATTTTGTTAGATATAAAATCCACTGTTTTACTTTAAAGCAGTGTTCCCTCTTTATTTGCTCTTTTCGAGGCTATTTTCGCTAAATTTTTTCTCATTAAGCAAACGATAATCAAAGACAAACACAAACAAATTTTTCTACATATAGGAAATTGCGTCCTCGTCTACACGAGAGAGGACTAACGACTCGTTTGTCCATACTTATTTTTTCGGAAACTCATCTTCAAACTATTGTTTGGTTATTTATTTCATTTAATTTGTGAAGATGAATTTTAAAAAAAATGTTAAAGATGAGTTTCAAAATTTTAAAAGTGATTTTTATTCTTTTTCAAGTAAACTTTCTGTTCTTAGCTTTTTGACGTGGTATGCTAAAAAAGAAAAATCAAAATAGGAAACTGCTACAGGAATGAAACGTGCTGACTTAGTCAGCCTATCAACAATAACCCATACTGCATCGAACTTCCTCAAAGTCCGTGGGAGTACACCTACGAAGTCCATGGTGATACGCTCCCACTTCCATTCTGGAATCTCTATCTGCTGAAGCAAACCACCCGGTCTCTGGTGCTCATACTTTACCTGCTGATAATTGAGGCACCGAGCTACAAACCTAACTATATCCTTCTTCATCCGCCTCCACCAATAGTGCTGCCTCAAATCCTAGTACATCTTCGCGGCACCCGGATGGATGGAATACCGCGAACTGTGGGCCTCCTCTAGAAATAACTCCCGAAGTCCATCAACATTGGGTACACAAATCNCCACCCACCCCACCCCACCCCCTCCGCAAAAAATATTATTTTTTTTACCTTATTTTTTTTATTGCAATTTCAAATTTCTATTTTTTCTTTTTACCGCCCCCCCCCCCTCCCCCGAAAAAAATATTTTTTAATATATTTTTCAGTTTTAATTTTTTTATTTACCCGTTTAAAGGTTCAAAATTTTACAAGTTCCAAAGTTATGAGTTCAGAGGTTTATGTGTTTGGAAGTGTACGGGTTTAGAAATTGTAAAGTTTACGGGTTAGAAATTCCGCGGTTTCGAAAGTTTAGCGGTTTGAAAGTTTATGAAATGTGGGTTCGGAAGGTTGTTGGTTTGAAAGTTTATGGCTTCATGTTTATTACATCAAAATTATTTATGAATACTCTTGATAAGTCATTTTTCTTAATTTGCGTACCAAACACCGGACTACTTGTTTTCCAAGAAAAGATTTTCCACGGAAAACATTTTTCGTTATACCAAACACACCCTACATGTCCTTAACTTCTGAACTTGTAACTCCAAGTTCAGGACTAAATGTCCTTAACTTTTGAGATTGGAACTCGAAGTTTAGGACTAGCTGTCCTTAATTTCTGTGCTTGTAACTCAAAGTTCAGGACTACATGTCCTTAATTCCTGTGCTTGTAACTCGAAGTTCAGGACTACCTGTCTGTCACGACCCAAGTTCTCCTTCCGTGAACTGTCGTGACGGCACCTAGTCTCTACGACTAGGTAAGCCTAACAAATTGTGGAAAAAGGAAATAAAACACGAAACTAACAAGTCACGGGTAAAACAAAATAAAAGAGTTTAAGAATGCCACTCGGCATATACAATACACACTCTCATAACTGAATCAAAACTCCCAAAACCCGAAATCTCATGAAATCACAAGCTAGAGAAAACTACATAGTGTTCTAACTCCAGAATGTCTAATCAAAAGTAAGTACAGGAAGTCTAAAACTAAAGGGGAGGAATGGAGAGGGACTTCTAGGTCTGCGGACGCCTCACTGATAGAACGGCTGAGTAGAAGAACCTGGATCTGCACACGAAAAATATGTGCAGGAAAGGGCATGAGTACACCACAATGGTACCCAGTAAGTGGCGAGCCTAACCTCGATCGGGTAGTGACGAGAAAGGTGAGGGCCCTACTGGTTATATACATATAACAAGGTAAAATAACGTAAAATGAGACAATATAATTAAAGATGCTGATAGTCAATAAGGATGAAATCACAGGAAGAAACAACTCAATACACAGAGATAACAATAGGGGGGTCTCCCAGGATAACGTCTCGTAGCCCCAAACATAAATGTGCAGGGGATCTCCCGGAATACCGATCCGTAGTCCCAAACATAAATATCCAGTACAGGGAGATCTCCCGAAATATCGTCCCGTAGTCCCAAATATAAATGCGCAGGGGGATCTCCCGGAATACCGATCCATAGTCCCAAAGTAAACATACAGGGAGATCTCCCGGGATACCGTCCCGTAGTCCCAAAGTAAACTCACAACAGTCTCAAGAAAGGAACATACAGTTCTATTCAAGTTCGTACCAGGAAAACAGGAAGTTCTATTCTAAACATACTGCACAGAATCCAAGTAAGCAGTTAAGCAGGTAAACACAGTTAAGTCACTTAAGCATGCTTTCCTAAGCTAAACAGTAGGCTTTAAGATACAAGTAGTGTTGAACAAAAAGGAAACACGGATATTTACTTAATGAAAACGAGGTTTTTCCAACAGTTAGCACGTGTACGCACTCGTCACCTCATGTACACGACATTCATATAACAACAATACCAAATCCTAAGGGGATATATCCCCGACACAAGGTTAGACAAGCCACTTACCTCGAGCCAACGGGTATTTCAAAGCTCAATCACCGCTTTACCTCTCGATTTCACCACCAATTCACTCGTATCTAGCCATAATTAACTTAATAACATCAATAAACTCTAAGAAACCAATTTCAATGCATAATCAAAGATTTCCCAACATTTTTCCCAAAAGTTAAAAGTCGACCCCGGGCCCGCTTGGTCAAAACTCGAAGTTCGGACCAAAACCCGATTACCCATTCACCCCCGAGCCCGAATATACAATTGGTTTCGAAATTCGACCCCAAATTGAGGTCTAAATCCCCCAAATTCGAAATTCCTAAGTTCTACCAAAAAATGTCAATTTTTACCATGAATACTCTAGATTTTTGGTTGAAATCTTGTTAAAAATTGAAAAGGATTGAAAGGAATTAGTTAGAGATCACTTACCAATGATTTGGAGAAGTTTGGGTCTTTGAAAAATCGCCTAGGGAGGTTTAGGGTTCGGAAATTTGAGAAATGAGTTCAAAATCCCGTCTAAGTTACACAGTTGCAGGTATCGCATTTGCGATCCCGGGTTCGCAAATGCGAACTTGCAAATGCGACCAAGGCTTCGCAAATGCGAAGCTTGGCCTGCCCTGCTAACATCGCAAATGCAAACCTTTTGGTTGCAATTGCGAACACTGGCCTCCACAACTACTCTTCGCAATTGCGATGGGTATGTCACAAACGCGAACCCAACAGTGGTCGCAAATGCGAGGATTGATCTCGCAATTGCGAGATCAGAGGCTCTGCAACAGAACTGAACCTGCAACATTTTTTTTTCTACCAAGTCTAAAACACTCCGAAGCCTATCTAAAACTCATTCGAGCCCTCGGGGCTCTAAGCCAAACATGCATACAAGTCTAAAAATACCATACGGACTTGCTCGTGCGATCAAATTGCCAAAATAATATCTTAAACGACGAATGTAACACCAAAACTCATGAATTTTCAAGATAGTTCAAAATTTCTAACTTTTCAACCAAAGGTTCGAATTACGTCAAATCTCTTCCATTTTTTACAAAATTTCACAGATATATCTTAAATATTATAACGGACCTGTACCAGGCTCCGGAACCAAAATACGGGCCCGATACCATCAAGTTCCAACACTATTCAATTTCTAAAAACCTTTATATTTTGCAGCAAATAATTTTCTTCAAAAAATTTATTTCTCGAGCTAGGGACCTCGAAATTCGATTCCGGGCATACGCCCAAGTCCCACATTTTACTACGGACCCTCCGGGACCGTCAGAATACGGGTCCGGGTCCGTTTACCCAAAATGTTGATCGAAGTCAACTAAAATCACACAAAAGCTTTCCGGTATCGCGCCCGGACTGCAAACGCAAATCAAGGAGAGATAAAAGGAGGTTTTCAAGGCCTCAGAACACAGAAATGGATTCTAAAACGAAAGATGACCTTTTGGGTTATCACATTCTCCACCTCTAAAACAACCGTTCGTCCTCGAACGGACATAGAAAAGTACCTGAGTCGGTGAAAAGATGGGGATATCGGCTCCGCATATCGGACACGGAGTCTCAGGTAGCTGCCTCAACAGGCTGACCTCTCCACTGCACACGAACCGACGGATAACTCTTCGATATCAACTGACGAACCTGCCGGTCTAGAATAGCTACTGGCTCCTCATAGGTCAAATCCCTGTCTAACTGGATAGTGCTGAAGTCTAACATGTGGGATGGATCGCCGTGATACTTCCGAAGCATGGACACATGAAACACTGGATGCACATCTGATAAACCCGGCGGCAACGCAAGTCTATAAGCCACCTCTCCCACACGATCAAGGATCTCAAAAGGCCCAATGAACCTAGGGCTTAGCTTTCCCTTCTTCCCAAATCTCATCACGCCCTTCATGGGCGACACCCGAAGCAATACTCGCTCTTCGACCATGAATGCCACATCACGAACCCTACGGTCGGCATAACTCTTTTGCCTGGACTGAGCTGTACGAAGCCTATCTTGAATGATCTTAACCTTGTCCAGGGCATCCTGCACTAAATATATACCCAGCAACCGAGCCTCTCCCGGATCAAACCACCCAACTGGCGATCGACACCGTCTACCATATAATGCCTCATAGGGAGCCATCTGGATGCTCGAATAATAGCTGTTGTTGTAGGCAAACTCCACTAACGGCAAGAACTGATCCCAAGAGCCTCCAAAGTCAATAACACAGGCACGAAGCATATCCTCCAAAATCTAAATGGTACGCTCGGACTGTCCGTCCGTATGAGGATGAAACACTATGCTCAACTCTACCCGCGTACCCAGCTCACGCCAAACCACCCTCCAGAAATGCGAGGTAAACTGCGTACCTCGGTCCGAAATGATAGACACGGGAACACCATGAAGCCGAACAATATCCCGGATATAGATCTCAGCTAACCGCTCCGAGGAATAGGAAACTGCTACAGGAATGAAACGTGCTGACTTAGTCAGCCTATCAACAATAACCCATACTGCATCGAACTTCCTCAAAGTCCGTGGGAGTACACCTACGAAGTCCATGGTGATACGCTCCCACTTCCATTCTGGAATCTCTATCTGCTGAAGCAAACCACCCGGTCTCTGGTGCTCATACTTTACCTGCTGATAATTGAGGCACCGAGCTACAAACCTAACTATATCCTTCTTCATCCGCCTCCACCAATAGTGCTGCCTCAAATCCTAGTACATCTTCGCGGCACCCGGATGGATGGAATACCGCGAACTGTGGGCCTCCTCTAGAAATAACTCCCGAAGTCCATCAACATTGGGTACACAAATCCGACCCTGCATCCTCAATACCCCGTCATCACCAATGGTCGCATCTCCGGCATCACCATGCAGAACCTTGTCCTTGAGGACAAGCAAATGAGGCTCATCAAACTAACGCTCCCGGATACGATCAAACAAGGAATACCGAGAAACCACAAGCAAGGACCCGACTGGACTCCGAAAGGTCCAATCTCACAAACTGGCTGGCTAAGGCCTGAACATCCATCGCTATGGGCCTATCTGCTGCTGGTAGATAAGCCAAACTCCCCAAACTCTCTGCCCTGCGACTCAAAGCATCGGCTACCACATTGGCCTTGCCCGGGTGATACAAGATAGTGATATCATAGTCCTTCAGCAGCTCTAACCACCTCCTCTAGCACAAATTTAGGTCCTTCTGCTTGAACAGATGCTGCAAACTCCGATGATCAGTATAGATCTCATAAGGAACACCGTACAAATAATGACGCCAGATCTTCAAGGCGTGAACAATAGCAGCTAACTCGAGATCATGGACAGAATAATTCTTCTCATGCACCTTCAGCTGTCTGGACGCGTAGGCAATCACCCTACCGTCCTGCATCAATACCGCCCCAAGTCCAATTCCCGAGGCATCACAATAGACAGTATAAGACCCCGAACCTGTAGGCAATATCAAAATTGGGGCTGTAGTCAAAGTTGACTTGAGCTTCTGGAAGCTCTCCTCACACTCTTTCATCCACTGGAACGGAGCACCCTTCTGGGTCAGCCTGGTCATAGGTGCTGCAATAGATGAAAACCCCTCAACAAATCAACGGTAATAACCCGCCAAGCTAAGAAAACTGTGGATCTCTGTAGCTGAGGATGGTCTAGGCCAACTCTCCACTGCTTCCACCTTCTTCGGATCCACCTTTATCCCCTCACTCGATACCACGTGACCCAAGAATGCCACGAAATCCAACCAGAACTCACATTTCGAGAACTTCGCGTACAACTTCTTTTCTCTCAAAGTCTGAAGCACTGTCCTCAGGTGCTGCTCATGATCTTCCTGACTCCGGGAGTATACTAGAATGTCATCAATAAAGACAATGACGAACGAGTCAAGATATGGCCGGAATACACTGTACATCAAATGCATAAAGGCTGCTGGGGCATTGGTCAGCCCAAATGACATAACAAGGAACTCGTAATGACCATATCGAGTCCTGGAAGCAGTCTTCGGGATATCTGGCTCCCGAATCTTCAACTGATGATAACCTGAACGCAAGTCAATCTTAGAAAACACTCGTGCACCCTGTAACTGGTCAAACAGATCATTAATACGAGGCAAAGGATACCGGTTCTTCACTATAACTTTGTTCAACTGGCGACAATCAATGCACATACGCATAGAACCATCCTTTTTCTTCACGAACAAGGTAGGAGCACCCCAAGGTGATACATTGGGCCGAATAAAACCTTTGTCAAGCAATTCCTGCGACTGCTCCTTCAACTCCTTCAACTCAGGAGGAGCCATACGATAAGGAGGAATAGAAATAGGCTGAGTGCCCGGCAACAAATCAATGCCGAAATCAATATCTCTGTCGGGCGGCATACCCGGAAGATCAGCTGGAAACATATCAGGGAAATCCCGTACTACTGGGACTCAATCAACCGTTGGGGTATCAATACTGACATCTCTCACATAAGCTAGATATGCGTCACACCCCTTCTCAATCATTCGCTGAACCTTAAGGAATGAAACAACTCTACTAGAAGTGTGATCTAAGGTACCCCTCCACTCGACTCGCGGTACACCTGGCATAGCCAGCGTCACGGTTTTGGTGTGACAATCAAGAATAGCATAATGGGGCGACAACTAGTTCATGCCCAAGATAACATCAAAATCTACCATGTGGAGCAATAATAATTCGGATCTAGTCTCAAAACCACTAAGAGTAATCAAACATGACCGATAAACGCGGTCTACAACAAGAGAATCTCCCACAGGAGTAGAAACATAAACTGGGGAACTCAAAGAATCCCGAGATACGCCCAAATGCGGGGCAAAATAAGAGGACACATAAGAATAAGTGGAGCTTGGATCGAATAAAACCGATGCATCTCTATGACAAACCAGGACAACACCTGTGATGATAAAATCGGAGGCGACAGCCTCAGTACGGGCAGGAAGGGCATAATATCTGGTGTAGACATGTGATTTTTGACCCTCCCTAAGATTTTTCATATTTTAGCACGTAAATATTTAATTTAGGCCTAATATAGCTATTTCAACTCATTTTTACTCTTTTACTTTTATTTTATTAACAGAAAAATAAAAATTACAAAAAATATTTTAGTTTATATATGTTTCATAAATTTGAAAGAAAATACAAAAAATAGTACCTTATTTTTATCTTTATATAATTTCAAAATTAAAAAATAGTTTCATGTTAGGTTTAATTAATTAGGATTAGTTTTGGTATGGTGTAGTATTTCTATCTTATTTTAAAAGGCATTGTGTAGTCTAGGGATCCTTCTAGACTCTTCTTTAGGACAAAAAATAAATAAAAAGACCCTAAGGACTTAACACAAAAGAACCTAGGGACTAATTGGCAAATACACAAAAATATAAACCTAGACCTAGACTCTACAATAAAGGGGAAAAAAATCTGAAAAGGGCGCAGCTTTTGACACAACCCACCCCCCTCGTCGATCATCTTCTCTATCAGACACCCAGCAACCCACCATGGCCGCTGCTTCTTCTTCATGAAGCTCAAACATAACGCCTAGGAGAGAATCAGCGCAGCTTGGACACTAGAAAGCCCCCCTCCGTCAGTCTTCTTCTCCAAGCGTCAATAGCCATTTGACCTTGAGAACCTTCAACCATGAGAGACCCCCAGGAGCTTAAGACTTTAGCATCCACCACTGAACACACACAGTACCCTACGCCCCTTAATCTCCAAAATTCCTAACAATTCCTGAGACAAAGGAGCCGCTGCTCATCTGCTTCTTCTTCAAGACCAGCGACCGCAGCAGACAACTTCAATCTCACCGGAGAAGGCCCGTCGTCACACCACCCTTCAGCCATCTCTATCCTCAACCCAGAGCCATCAGCGAGATCCTCCATTCCTCTGGTTCTTGAACGAAAACAGATCCTTTTGACTTCATAGGTCCTCAACAGAATATATCTCTTTGACGCTGAACACACACAAATACAGAGAGTAAAATTAAATAAGTTTCTGCTTTCGATTTTCACTCATGGATTTTGTTTGAAAAGCTCCTTTGTTGTATCGTGGTTCAGTGGTGTAGTTCGAGGTCGGAATCCGAGGTCGCCGTTGCAATTCCCCATCCGGTCAGTTGGTTCTAGCTTCGTTTTTTGTCCGAATTTCAGCTTGTTCGATTTTTTAGTCTGAAAACAGTGCATATGTTGATTCGTTTGCTTTGGATAATTTACTGCAATTGCTAACATCCTATTTTAAATTGTTTACTTCATTTATAGCTAGCTTAACTATGTTTTTGGTTGAATAAATATGAAATTGTCACTTATCACTTGCGGTAATGGAAATAATCACGTATGGATCCTAGGAATTAATCCAGAAGTTGCCGTGGTTTGGGTTTAGAGTGATACTAATGTTTCAAAGCTTTTCATTTGTGATATATGTTTGTTCTTCGCTCGCTGATTAGATCCATATGGATTTTTAAGTGTTCATTTGGCTTTCGTTATTTGTTTTATTATCTTGTTTCATGTTCGGTCTTTTTTTTCTTTGGATGCATTACTGTTGTAAATGGGTTTGGGTGAGTTCTGTTTCCATAAAGATAAAATAGTAATGAGAGGGATAACACATTTTGTCAGAATAGACCTTGTCCGTATAAAAGTGGGTTCGGGGCAAATTGTTTGCTGGGCCCAATATCAGATAAGCTCACCCTTTTAAGGACTTCAGAAAATTGAATTCCGAATACTAAACCTTAGAATTCGAGGTGTGCCATTTAGCAAATTTCCATGGCCCTCGCAAAGTTAACAACGCGTTAGTTGCTTTAGGCGCGTTATTTAATAATTTCACCTTCCTAAACTCGGGTGCGCATTTCATGTGACCCAAATCCAAATCACAACGTTGAATAAAATGTGTTTCGGATTGCGGGTACATTTCATGTGGCGCGATCCAACGACATGTTTTAGACGACGTTCAGTCTTCTTTAAAAATGAACAAAGGCGGTTATAAGTTTAAAATTTGCACATAGGTTCAAAATGTTCTAAAATCAGATAATTAAGCCGAATATAACAGTTGAGCGACCGTGCTAGAATCACGGAACTCGGGAATGCCTAACACCTTCTCCCGGGTTAACAGAATTCCTTACCCGGATTTCTGGTTCGCGACTGTTAAACAGAGTCAAACCTTTTCCTCGATTCGGGATTTTAAACCGGTGACTTGGGACTCCATAAATCTCCCAAGTGGCGACTCTGAATCTTTTAATAAAATGAATCCTGTTTCGATTGTCTTTTAATTGGAAAAACTCCCTTTATTATATCCCTCCTGCGGGTGTAGGAAAAAGGAGGTGTGACAGCTCTGGCGACTCTGCTGGGGAAAAGAACCCAGATCTTTTGGTTCAGGGTTCAGAATTCGAGTTTTGATAAATTGTTATATTTGGCTTTATCTGATTTTGTTACATGTTTGGGCCTAATATGCTAAGTGTTGCTTTTACCGCTTTGGTATTCCGTGAACTGTATATAAACTGTTACGAAACCCTTCTTCTCTCTGAGTCTTCTAAATCATGAAGGAGTGTGCACTTCGTGTGACTTCTTTTCTGTTAGAGTCATATCCCAAATTTTAGAACGAGGTTCAGATAAGTTGCAAAGCCGGCGAAGCTTCTGTATTCCCGGTACGCTGCCCCCCCTCGGCTCGAGTTGTCCGCTCGGGTAAGCCAGGTCTAGACAATAACCCCAGGTTTTTAAACTTAGAATAACTCAGCCTCATGCCGGATTCCTAGTAGGAACGCTTGTTTGCATCATGTGCATTTGACTTAGGAGACTCAACACAGGGGTTGGGTCCGTCTAGGACAGGTGTACCCAAAATAACATACCATCTTGATGCATCCTATGTGCTACATGTTGCATTTATTCAAGGGTAAAAGGGTCATTTGGCAGACCAAGGATAGCTGAGGGCAAATGAAATAAAAAAAATGAAAAAAAACAGTGAAAAATGAAAAAAAAAGAAAAAGAGAGAGTGAAGTGTGAAGATAAAGCGAGTGGGGCCCAATTATATTTTCTGTCACATTTTGTTGAGGGAAAAAAAAAGAGCTTGAAAAATTCAAAAAGATTTTGCACTTTTGTCATTTTTCAAAAATCAAAAAAAATTAAAAGGAAAAAGAAAATCCAAAAAATAGTTTGCATGTTTCATCATTTTCAAGGAAAAGATAAAAAAATTATGTTTTCTCTAAGTTAGTTGTTTTTTTTAATTTTCGCCCGTATCCAATCTGCCCGAACTACGCATACCTGATTCTCGTCTTTCGGGGCGTGATACGTAGGCAACCCACATAGGGTCGGTCTTCCTAGTAAGCTTAGGTTCTTGGCTTTGCGGGGTCTTAGCCAAATTTTGCACTTCTAGCCATCTTTTGGCCAAAATAAACCATTTTGCAAAAAATAGCCTAAACCATGTCTTGCATGTGTCTAGTAGGGAATGTTATTGTCCCACATAGTGTTGGTTTAAGATTTCTCATACAGCTGTGGATTTACTCACCGGAGTTTGAGCATGGCAGATACCCCAGGGCCACTGCATTAAGAAGTTGCTTGAGGAGATTTTTATTTTATTTTTATGTCGTCTTTTACTTTCTAGTTTTATACAGTAATGTCAAGTCTTTTGTTATTGTATTTTCTGCTTTATATTTGAAAAAATGTGTTGTAACTCAAAAATCCAAAAAAAGAGATGTTGCATTTTATATTTCCGTTATAAGTTTTCTTTAGAATACTAATTCTAGAAATGGAAAAAAAAATTTGAGGTTGTTTTTCCTTTAGGCAATTAATATCTAGGACTTAAAATGAATTGTTTTTATGTTTCCTTTAAGTATATTAGGACCAAAATTCAAAAAAAAAAAAAGAATTTTCTTTTAGTACTTCTTTAAAAGCTTTCTTTAAGGTGTTAATTCCAAAATCCAAAAAGATTTTCTTTTGAGGTGTTTCTTTGGGAAATATTTGAAAATAATTTTTTTTTTATTTTCATTAGAACTTTAGGATATTGTACATAGAAGAAAAAAGACAACATACTTGATCTTTGGTTTATTTTCAGAGTTTCTCTTTTAGGCAATCAAAATTGAAATCCAAAAATATTTTTTATTGCTTGTTTCGAAATCTTGCGTCAGGATATCAATTGAAAATTCAAAACACTTTTCTGTGGTTTATTCTTTAGATTTTTCTTCCTAAAAAAAAAGAATCAAAAAATATTTTTCTCTTCTAGGATATTTCCTTAATAGAGTATTTTTTTCAAAAGAAAAAAAAAACATGCCCGTTAAGCTCGAGTTTAGAATAGGTTATAGAATATTAAGTCTAGAAATTCAAAAAAAAGAGATTTGCTTCTTTTTATTTCTCTTTTCTCATCAGAGTAGTCATTAAGGTAAAAAAGAAAAAAGGAGAATGTTAGTTTGTTTACTTTATTCTCGTTCTTCCAGAACTACGCAAAGATGTAATTCATGCGGGGTCATGATACGTAGGCAACCTACATAGGGTTCGATCGGATCATTTTTTTATTATTAAAAGAAAAAGGAAAAAAGGAAAAAATCAAAAAAAAAGAGAAAAGGAAAAGAAAACGAGGTGAAATCATGTGATGTGAGAAATGAGAGGAATGAAAAGAGTGATAATTGGAAAAAAGAGGAAGAAAAATGATCAAGAAAGTGCTAGAAAAGTAAAGAAAAGAGAGGATTGAAATGAACAAATTGGGATGATGCCAAGTGACCTTACAACCCTCGAAGTCATTCTAGAACCATTAATTGTTGCTAGGTGCATTGCACGCAATGTGATATTTTTGCTGCTAAATGCCCTAATGCTAATGGGATGACCCCATTTTGTTCCTTTTGATATCTTCATAGCAGAAAGGTGGTTGGTTTGTGGTTCTCGAAGTAGTAACTCCTCTCCACAACATAAGGTCAAAAGGCAATGGCAGACAACAACAAAACTGGGTTGGTTGATACCGGGGCCCGAAAACAATTGGTTGAACAAGACAATGGGTTAATTGAAGAGGTAAAAATGTTGAGACAACACATGGCGGACATGTATCATGCTTGGATGACTGGGAAAGCACCACCCCGACCACCACCTAGCTTCCCAGATGCTACCCTTACCTAAACTCCGAACACAATGCCAGATGATCCTCCATATTCTCCAGATACACCTGCCTATCACTGCTTGCCCAACCACCCTAGTAGCTCCATCACTCGTCCTCCAACTATCTCGTCCCAAAAGTGCCCTCCTGTCAGATCCATTAACCTTGACAATGAATACTCATTCAAGGCTCATGATGCCCAATACCACCCCTCAAAGGTTGCTCACAGGGGTCCCAACTCATACAAGCAGGGCCCACGGGATGAGCCTCATGTTCAAAAGGAAAAGTTCATAGGAAGAGAAGGGCGAGATAGGGTACCTGGGAGGCTGAAAGGCATAGAACAGTCCTTAAGGGACAAATAAGGAATGGGAGGCCATGGTAATATGTCTTGCAAAGAACTGTCTGCGTCCCCTGACGTTCGCCTGCCCGTGGGGTTCAAAGTGCCAAAATTTAACTTGTATGATGGGTGTGGAGATCCGGTAGCCCACCTGAGGGTCTATTGCAATGAAATGAGAATTGTTGGAGAGAAAGATGACTTGATGATGGCATATTTCAGTGAGAGCCTGACTGGGGTGGCTTTGGACTAGCATACTCGTCAAGATGTTGGTAAGTGGCATACATTGGGTAACCTGGCTCAAGACTTTGTGCGGCGCTTTCAATAAAAATCAGGCGTTACCCCAGACCGCTCCTCCCTATCTAAAATGGAAAAGAAGCCGAAGGAAAGCTTTAGGGAGTTCGGGCTCAGATGGAGGAAGCAAGCGGCTCGAGTCAGTACCGCGATTGGTGAAGAAGAAATGGTTGTGCTTTTCCTACAAGCCCAGCGACCCACCTACTTCAGTCATTTCATTCCGGCCTTGGGAAAGCCTTTCAATGATGTGTTAAAAATGGGGGAGCTAGTAGAAGAGGGAATCAAGTCAGGAAAAATCATGAGTTGTTCGAAAGACATTCAGAACATCCCAGTAAGTTTGGGTGGAAGAAAGAGAAACAGAAAAGATGATCTGATGGGCTTTCCTGATCAACACTTCCAGCCTCGACATCGTCCCCGTGGATATCCTTGTGTACCAGATGATCCTCCCCAATGCTACTTCTCTCCACATAACTCCCAAAATCGTACATCACTTTCCCCGTACCCAGCTCCACAGAATGCCTATCCACCCCCACGAGCATACCGAAAACCTCCTGGTTCAGGTTTCCGGCCCAATCAAGCGTTTAAGAATGAGTGGCTGCTGAAAAAAGAAAAGGCTTTCACCCCTATTGGAGAATCATATGCCAGTTTGTTCCAAAGGTTGAAGCAATTGGACATGTTGAAGCCGATTCAGATAAAAATGCCAAACCCTCTGTCAAAGAAGTTTAATTCTTCTCAAAGGTGCGCATATTGCTCAGATGCCCCGGAGCATGACATAGAGAAGTGTTGGAATCTGAAGAAAGCAATTCAGAAGCTTATTGATGCAGGCGACATTGTTGTGCGAAATCCGGATGCAGCAAACACTAGCCAAAGCCCATCACCTATGCATAATGAGACGCATATGGTGTGCATGATTTATTTTGAAAAGGAATGTGAGAATTCTTCTGGGAGCCTCGGAGGTCCAAGGGCTACCAAGCTTTCAGCACTATCAGAGGTTGATCTTAAGAACGAGCCGGCAAAAGGAACCCAAAAGAAGTTTGCTAAGAACAATGTGATGAAGACTTGTGAAGGTCCTAGTATTGTTGATGCGGAATTCAGTGGCTAAGATACCGTGCTTGGTAATTGGAAAGACGCTCCATTTCTTGGTCAGCCGGAGTGGAGTTTTGGTGGTTTATTTTGTTGTCATTTCTGTTGTCCGGGTTATTTCAGGGTTGTAATCCGGATATTGTCTTGTGACTCAAACCCTTCTATCCTTTCATTTTGCCTTGTTTGTCTAGTCGTAGTAGCTCGCTTAATGTTGTCTAGGTTTGTTCCAGGGTTGTACCCCAGTTTGTTTTGCTTGTCTTGTTGTTCGAACCGTTTCACCGTCTGTTTAATGCAATTCTCTGTTTTCTGTTATTTCTAGTCATTTTATTTTGTTTAGTTCTCTCCTCTTTTATAGTTCTTTTCATGCTGGTTCTAGTGACATGACATACATACGTAATTCTCGGCCTGGGCTCAATAGTCATGAAGTATTGAAACAATTTTGAAGATAACAGGGGCACGTGAGGGAAATAAGAACAGATCTGGACACTTTGAGATCATTTGAAGCCCGAACCATGTGAAACTGGGGCAGATAGAACATAAAGAAACCGTAAAGGCACGTTGCCAAATTGTCAGAGGCCGTTCGCGGTAAGGAGAGAGAGTGTTGTCCAATGGTGCTTTGTATTCAACATATATAAAACGCGAATGCATGGATATGATTATCAAGTCTGGTACAGTCAAAGATGGTACAAATGTTTTCCTTGGTTTGTTTAATTGTGTATTTTGCACTTGGCATGTTTTGGAGGTTGGAATGACGAAGGCATTTTGTTCTGCTATCTAAACACTTTATCCTTTGTTACACCCTTTGAGCCTTACTTATTTCCTTTCATACACCTCTTTTGGAATCAGTAGCAAAGATCAGAAACGCAAGCCTGAAAGATAAGTAAAGGGTAAAAAAAAGAAAAGAAAAGAATGAAAAGAGAGAGAAGAAAAAGAAGAAGAAAAGAAAAGAAAAAAATAGAAGAAAAAGAAAAGAAAAAAAAACAGCAAAACAAGAAAAAGAAAAAAGAAAGAAGCAGAGGGAAAAAAGAAAAGAAGAGAAAATAGCAATAACAAAGGTAGTCTCATGAACTACGTTCGACCTGATTCCTTTTAAGGATACGTAGGCAGCCTCACGGTTCGGTCCCACCAAAATAAAAATCCAAAAGTCCCCAGGCAAAGAAACTGGGGCAGAAGTTGTGATTGTTGTAAGAAATCTGATTCCAAAAGTTGTAAGTTTGAACCCATTCAAGTTGTTTTGAGCCTTCGTGATACCCTTTCTTTCTAACCCTATCCAAAAGCCCACATTACGGTCCAAAAAAAGACTTCCGACCAGTCTTCGAGATGATGCCAAGTCGAGCAACTAGAGGCGACTCATATCAGGGGCAACACTCCGTTTTGAACAAAGAGAAGAATAAAATGAGAGAGTCTTATTGGTGAAAACCTTCACAGGCACCATAAGGCGATGGTGAGTTGAGAGAAAGAACAAAATGAGAGAGGCTTGATGGTGAAAACCCTTCGGGCACTACAAGCCGAATAAGGATCGTGAATCAGATTAGATGATCGGAGCATTGATGCCCAGTTTCATGGTTTGGGGGGTATCATAAGGGTTGAACGTCAGGCTTGCTTGACGGAATAGGCCACAGGTGCATGTCATGGTCATTAGAATTGGTATCCATATCTGATAGGTTTCTACTTTGTAGTTTTCTTATTAGGAATCATCTCTTTCCATTGTCCTTTACTCTATTCCTTTTGTCTTGTTTACTTCCTCTTCCTGAGTCTGTTTGGTCAAAACAAGGGAAAAATGACTTCAAAATTGGCCACCAGCTTTCCAATTGCACAAAACGGGATCTGGCTAGCACATCAAAGTGGCATAAGACAGGAAAGAATAACGCAGCACTGAGTTGGTAACAATCAACATGCCTTGGGGATTCATGTGAAATACAAAGGTTTGGTAAATGTCAGTTCATGAGCAATGCAAAAGATAGAGGGTATTGGGTCTGAACGGAGAAGAGGTATTTTCTGTGATAAGGGTGGCAAAGAAATTGGTTAGTCAATAAGCAAGCAACGTCTTTTCAAGGTGAAATCAAAGCTATCATGGCAAGTGAAGGAGCAATCGCCGCAAAGTCAAGGCCACAAACCAACCACCATGTTTAAACTCACAAGTTTTCTTTGTCTGAAACAGGGACGGAAGCTATGTTCATACCAAAGCTGGGAAGCTTGAAATTTTTAGGTGTAATGCCCCAATTCTGCTTACGCAAAGGCTATTGAGAAGATCACACATCACCCCTAAGAAAAACACTTCCTAGTCTAGGTTTTTCAGGTTATACTGTTTAGGAGACGCACTTCCTAAATTAAGAGTTCACCCCTAGGAAACGCATTTCCTAGTCTGGGTCTTTCAGGAATTAAGAGTTCATTCATAGGAGACGCACTTCCTAGTTTGAATCATTGAAGTTTCACCCCTAGGAGACGCACTTCCTAGTTTGGGTAAGTTATATTTTTGTTTTAGGAGACACACTTCCTAAATTGATAGTTCCTAAGAGACGCACTTCTTAGTTTGAGTCATTTAAGTTAGGCCCTAGGAGATGCACTTCCTAGTCTGGTCCATTGAAGTTTTACCTGTAGGAGACGCACTTCCTAATCAAGGTCTTTCAAGTTATTCTTTTAGGAGACACACGTCCTAAATTGAGAGTTCATTCATAGGAGACACACTTCCTAGTTTGAGTCACTGAAGTTTCACCCATAGGAGACGCACTTCCTAAATTTAGAATTCATTCATAGGAGACGCACTTCCTAGTCTGGTTCATTGAAATTTTACCCATAGGAGACGCACTTCCTAAATTGAGAGTTCATCCATAGGAGACGCACTTCCTAGTTTGAATCATTGAAGTTTCACCTCTAGGAGACGCACTTCCTAGTATAGGTCTTTCAGGAATTAAGAGTTCATTCATAGGAGACGCACTTCCTAGTTTGAATAATTGAAGTTTCACCCCTAGGAGACGTACTTCTTAGTCTGGGGTTTTCAGGATACACCTGTAGGAGATGCACTTCCTAAATTGAGTTTCACCCCTAGGAGACGCACTTCTTAGTCTGGGTCTTTCAGGATATACCTTTAGGAGACGCACTTCCTAAATTGAGAGTTCATCCGTAGGAGACGCACTTCCTAGTTTGAATCATTGAAGTTTCACCTCTAGGAGACGCACTTCCTAGTCTAGGTTTTTCAGGTTATACTGTTTAGGAGACGCACTTCCTAAATTAAGAGTTTACCCCTAGGAGACGCACTTCCTAGTTTGGGTCTTTCAGGAATTAAGAGTTCATTCATAGGAGACGCACTTCCTAGTTTGAGTCATTGAAGTTTCACCCCTAGGAGACACACTTCTTAGTCTGGGTCTTTCAGGATACACCTGTAGGAGACGCACTTCCTAAATTGAGAGTTCATTCATAGGAGACGCACTTCCTAGTTTGATTCATTGAAGTTTCACCTCTAGGAGACGCACTTCCTAGTCTAGGTTTTTCAGGTTATACTGTTTAGGAGACGCACTTCCTAAATTAAGAGTTTACCCCTAGGAGACGCACTTCCTAGTCTGGGCTTTCAAGAATAAGAGTTCATAGGAGACGCACTTCCTAGTTTGAATAATTGAAGTTTTACCCCTAGGAGCACACTTCCTAGTTTGAGTCATTGAAGTTTCACCCATAGGAGACGCACTTCCTAAATTAAGAGTTCATTCATAGGAGACGCACTTCCTAGTTTGAGTCATTGAAGTTTCACCCATATGAGACACACTTCCTAAATTGAGAGTTCGTTCATAGGAGACGCACTTCCTAGTTTGAGTCATTGAAGTTTCACCCATAGGAGATGCACTTCCTAAATTAGGAGTTCATTCATAGGAGACGCACTTCCTAGTTTTAGTCACTGAAATTTTTACCCCTAGGAGACGCACTTCCTAGCCTTGGTCATTTAAATTCACCCCTAGGAGACACACTTTCTAGTTTGGTTCATTCAGGTTTTATTTTAGCAGACGCATTTGATAGTCAAAGTTTTGGTTTTACTCGTAGGAGACGCACATCCTAGTCTAGTCTTTAGCTTACTCTCATCACTGCATCAGTAGTATAAGTGGTTTACAATTTTGCTAACAACTCACAAATATGCTTAGTGTAAACTGGGCAGAAATTTTTGTATGTATTGTTTGTTTTGATTGCAGGAACCCACATGGAAAACAAGGGAGCACAGAAAGTTTCGGCAATCAGGCGCCCACCTGGAGAATAAGGGAAGACAGTTCAAGTTTCAAGGGAAAACGATTCAAGTTTCGAAGGAAGACAGTTCAAGTATTGGCAATCAGGCGCCTACCTGGAGAATAAAGGAATTCACTTCAGAACGCAATTCTAGTCAGCAACAAAAGAAGCTCGNGACGCACTTCCTAGTCTGGTTCATTTAAGTTCATTCATAGGAGACGCACTTCCTAAATTGAGAGTTCATTCATAGGAGACGCACTTCCTAGTTTGAGTCATTGAAGTTTCACCCATAGGAGACGCACTTCCTAAATTGAAAGTTCATTCGTAGGAGACACACTTCCTAGTTTGAGTCATGGAAGTTCCACCACTAGGAGACGCACTTCCTTGTCTAGGTTTTTCAGGTTATATTTTTATTTTAGGAGACGCACTTCCTAAATTGAGATTTCACCCCTAGGAGACGCACTTCCTAGTTTGAGTCATTTAAGTTCGGCCCAGGGAGACGCACTTCCTAGTCTGGTTCATTGAAGTTTTACCTGTAGGAGACACACTTCCTAATCAAGGTCTTTCAAGTTATTCTTTTAGGAGACGCACTTCCTAAATTGAGATTTCATTCATAGGAGACGCACTTCTTAGTTTTAGTCACTAAAGTTTTCACCCGTAGGAGACGCACTTCCTAGTCTTGGTCATTTAAATTCACCCCTAGGAGACGCACTTCCGGGTTTTGGTTCATACAAGCTTTACCCGTAGGAGACGCACTTCCTAGTTTGGTTCATTCAGGTTTTATTTTAGCACACGCATTTGCTAGTCAATGTTTTTTGGTTTTACTCATAGGAGACGCACATATTAGTCTAGTCTTTAGTTTACTCTCATCATTGCATCAGTAGTATAAGTGGTTTACAATTTCGCTAACAACTTACAAATCTTCCTTGTGCAAACTGGGACACAAAATTTCGTTTGTTTTGTTTGTTTTGGTTACAGGATCCCATATGGAAAATAAGGGAACATAGAAAATTTCGGCAATCAGGCGCCCAACTGGAGAACAAGGGAAGACAGTTCAAGTTTCAAGGGAAAAACAGAGTAAATGTTGGTAATCAAAAACCCACCTGGAAAACCAAAGGAAAGCAATTCAAGTTTCAAAGGAAGATAGCACAGATTTCAAGGGAAAACAGCTCAAGCTTCGAGGAAAAATATTGCAAGTATTAGCAATCAGGCGCCTACTTGGAGAATAAGAGAATTCACTTCAGAACACAATTCAGGTTAGCAACAAAAGAAGCTCACGGCAACAATGCGAGTCAATAGTCCGAGGTGATCAACAGAAGTTAGTCACAATAAAGAAAAAGAAAAAAAGAAAAAAAGAGAAAGGCAAGAAGTTAATCCAAATGCAGAAGTTGATGAAAGATGTGAGCTGCTTAAGACATGAATGAAGTCACAAGCATGGTGTGGTGTCCGGATTTGGTCCGAAAAGCTGAGGAAGAATGAACTAGCACCTGCAACTAGCAAGCGTCAAGGTTCAAATCCAAAGTCTGCACGAAGAACCATTCAAGACTCAAAATCAAGCTTCAGAAGACTTATAGATAGGAATCTTGTAACTCATAGTTGTCAGGCTTAGCTAGTCTTTTTCATTTCTTTTGATTTTGATGTAATAACAGGACCGCGGACCAGAACCTCGGCGGAACGGCACCTCGACTGGCTCTCCATCTCGGCATACTCCATCATCTCACTCACTTCTGAACTACACGTGGCCTGATTCCTTTATAGCCAAGGATATGTAGGCAGCTCAGATACCAGGGCTCGGTCACATTCCCCTTTTCTCTTAGTTTTAGTCCTTCCAAATAAGGGTCGGGTCAAAAAACCTGTCTAGTCGTTCTTTGTTCAAAAACTCTTCGCGTTTCCAGTCAAAGAGGGGCAGCTATAGACATGTGATTTTTGACCCTCCCCAAGATTTTTTATATTTTAGCACGTAAATATTTAATTTAGGCCTAATATAGCTATTTCAACTCATTTTTGCTCTTTTACTTTTATTTTATTAACAGAAAAATGAAAATTACAAAAAATATTTTAGTTTATGTATGTTTCATAAATTTGAAAAAAATACAAAAAATAGTAACTTATTTTTATCTTTATATAATTTCGAAAATAAAAAAATAGTTTCATGTTAGGTTTAATTAATTAGGATTAGTTTTGGCATGGTGTAGTATTTCTATCTTATTTTAAAAGGCATTGTGTAGTCTAGGGATCCTTCTAGACTCTTCTTTAGGACAAAAATTAAATAAAAAGACCCTAAGGACTTAACACAAAAGAACCTAGGGACTAATTGGCAAATACACAAAAATATAAACCTATACCTAGACTCTAAAATAAAGGGGAAAAAAATCTGAAAAGGGCGCAGCTTTTGACACAGCCCACCCCCCCTCATCGATCATCTTCTCTATCAGACACCCAGCAGCCCACCATGGCCGCTGCTTCTTCTTCATGAAGCTCAAACATAACGCCTAGGAGAGAATCGGCGCAGCTTGGACACTAGAAAGCCCCCCTCCGTCAGTCTTCTCTCCAAGCGTCAATAGCCATTTGACCTTGAGAACCTTCAACCATGAGAGACCCCCAGGAGCTTAAGACTTTAGCATCCACCACTGAACACACACAGTACCCTACACCCCTTAATCTCCAAAACTCCTAACAATTCCTGAGACANTCAGAATAGACCTTGCCGTTATAAAAGTGGGTTCGGGGCAAATTGTTTGCTGGGCCCAATATCAGATAAGCTCACCCTTTTAAGGACTTCAGATAATTGAATTCCGAATACTAAACCTTAGAATTCGAGGCGTGCCATTTAGCAAATTTCCATGGCCCTCGCAAAGTTAACAATGCGTTAGTTGCTTTAGGCGCGTTATTTAATAATTTCACCTTCCTAAACTCGGGTGCGCATTTCATGTGACCCAAATCCAAATCACAACGTTGAATAAAATGTGTTTCGGATTACGGGTACATTTCATGTGGCGCGATCCAACGACATGTTTTAGACGACGTTCAATCTTCTTTAAAAATGAACAAAAGCGGTTATAAGTTTAAAATTTGCACATAGGTTCAAAATATTCTAAAATCAGATAATTAAGCCGAATATAACAGTTGAGTGACCGTGCTAGAACCACGGAACTCGGGAATGCCTAACACCTTCTCCCGGGTTAACAGAATTCCTTACCCGAATTTCTGGTTCGCGACTGTTAAACAGAGTCAAACCTTTTCCTCGATTCGGGATTTTAAACCGGTGACTTGGGACACCATGAATCTCCCAAGTAAGGCTGGTGCATGCCTAGCCAAGTCAGTGAAGCGGACAACATACTCTGAAATAGTCATAGTACCCTGGCGCAAATACTCAAACTCTGCGCGCCATGCGTCCCTGAGGCTCTGATGGACATACTCTCTTAAGAACATAACGGAAAACTGAGTCTATGTCAGGGAAGCTTCCTCAACTGGACTGTCCAGCTCAAAAGTACGCCACCACTGATAGGCTGCTCCTCGAAGCTGGAAGGTAGTGAAAGAAACTCCACTCGATCCTGATATGCCCATAGTGCGGAGGATACGATATCACTCCTCCATAAATCCCTGGGCACCCTCTGATGCTAGGCCACTGAATGTAGGAGGCTGGTACTTCTTGAACCTCTCAAGCCTCCTCTACTCCTCCTCTGAAGCTACTGCCCCATCCTCGGGCTGAACTGGGGCTGCAGGCGGTACCGGTATAACCTCTGGGACCTGCTCGACTTGTACTCGCTGCTCAGAAGTGTGGGCGGCGGGAGTCTGTGCTCCTCTCCCGGCCTGTGACGTGGCTGCAGCAAGGGGAAACAACCTTGCCTGAGCTAGAGTGGTGTACATACTCATGAACTGCGCAAGAGTCTCCTGGAGAGCTGCAGTGGTAGTAGCAGTTGGCTTATCATGCGCCTGGGCTCCGGCTGGAGCTACTGGTGGCTCCTCTGTAGCAGCTCGCGTGGCTGCTCTGGCTGCACCATGTGCGCTTCCTCGGCCTCTACCCCGGCCCCGACCTCTGACGGCTCTAGTAGGGGCGCGGGTGTCTGGTCATCTCCGGTGGCACGTGTTCTCACCATCTATGAGAGAATAGAAGACAGAGGTTTAGAATTTGATATCAAAATCTCGCACGACAAGGAAATCAAACGAAGTGGAATTTTTCCTAATAGTTACATAGTCTCTCGTAGATAAGTACAAACGCCTCCGTACCGATCCGCGAGACTCTAATAAACCGGCTTGTGATTCATGACTCCTATGAACCTAGAGCTCTGATACCAACTTGTCACGACCCAAGTTCTCCCTCCGTGAACTGTCGTGACGGCACCTAGTCTCTACGAATAGGTAAGCCTAACAAATTACGGAAAAAGGAAATAAAACACGAAACTAACAAGTCACGGGTAAAACAAAATAAAAGAGTTTAAGAATGCCGCCCGGCATATACAATACACACTCTCAATCCGAGTAGTATAAGTATGTTTCGGCACATAGGAAGTAAATTGAAGAACTTGAAGTTCATAAGTTTGAATCAATTGGTTTTAGGGTGTGATTCCTAGTTTTAATGTTGTTTTGAGCATTCCGAGGGTTCGACGAGTCCGTTTTATCATTTCAAACTTGTGGGTATGTTCGGGTAGGGGCCCGAGGGCCCCGAGCGTCAATCGGACAAGGCTCGAACTAAGTTGGAAAATGGAGCAAGAACTGAATGCCCAGCTTCAGTCATAACCACACCTGCGGTTGGTCAACCGCAGATACGAGCTCGCAGGTACGGGCCTTGACTCACAGATGCGGCCAAGGGTGGGCAGCCCAGAACCGCAGATACAGCCTTCCTCCACAAAAGCGGCCCCTGCCGGCCCAGTGAAGTTCCGCAGAAGCGGACCATTATCTGCAGATGCGAGGGCAAGGTGCGGCCCATGACCGTAGGTGCGGAAATCACTGAAGGCAATAGCCTTCATTTAATTCGGGCCTTAGATGTTTTTGGCTCATTTCACTCCATTGTTGGGCGATTTTTGAGCTTCTTGAGAGGGGTTCTTAATAAAGCTTTTGGAGGGAAGTAATTCCATCTATATGTGAGTTAAATACTTGGATTTTGGGTAGATTAACATGTAAAGATTCGTGAAAATCATGGGATTAGAGTAAAACCTAAGTTTTGATAAAAACAAGATTTAACCACGAAATTTGTTATGGAATGAAGTAAAAATCATATATTCTTGATCCTAAGGTTATGGGTAACAACTTTCTTCGAAAATTTTCGGAATCCGGGCACATGGGCCCGGGGGTGCATTTTAGGAATCTTGCAATATGGGTTGGGTAATCACTCTAATAGTGGGAATATGAACTTTTGTGCCTATATAGTTTTTACACTTTTTGAATAGTTTCAGATTGTTCGGCTCCGATTTGAGGGTTTGAGCGCATTCTTGAGTTAGAAGTAGGCTCGAAACGAGGTAAGTCTCTTTTCTAACCTTGTAAGAGGGAAATTACCCCATAGGTGAACTTAATTAATATATGATTAATTGTGGGGGGCTACGTACGCACGAAGTGACGAGAGTCCGTACGTAGCTACTATTCTTGTTATGTCCGAGTAGTTCTAGGCTTACACCATACTTTGTGGGTACCGCTATATGATTATATTTGTTGATTTGCATTGAATGGAATTAGGCTGGGGATTTCATGATTTCAAGTAAATTATTATTTGAACAGAATTGAGGAAACATTACGTTCTATTTATGTTTAACCGCATCGCAAGTATATTCCGCGAGCGGGGTGATTATTTCCACTACTCTCATGGGAGCGGGTCGTTCGCCTCGGCAGGTTAATAAATGTATCTATGGTTTGGTCCGTTCGACCCTTGGCATTGTGATCGGCTCCAACTCTATACCACTATAAAGTGGCAAGAGTGGTCGATGCAGCTTTTACCCAAAAGGTCGGGATCGATATCCACAAGGAGATAATATTGGTTGGGAGTTGGGTTTCTATCCAATCTAGCTATGTGCGTTGCTCTTAATATTACTTCTAAACATGTTTGGATTTGTTCTATTCTACTATTAATGCTACTAATTGCTAGAAATAATCTAAGTACAACATTTTTGAAGGGTTTTTCTCAATTGATAAAAAGCACTAGAGATGTGACTTACACCTAGGCGAGTGTCACACCTCCTTTTTACACACCTACCCCGAAGGATAAGGTATAGGGGAGTTTTTCCATTTAAAGTGACATTATTCGAAATGGGATTATTTATTTATTTTTTAGAGTCGCCACTTGGGAAAGGATTGGCTTTTGGTGTCCCAAATCACCGGTTTAACTTGAATCCCAAATCGAGGAAAATTTCAACTTCCCAATTGGAGTCTGCGAACCAGAAATTCTGAATAAGGAATTCTGTTGACCCGGGGGAAGGTGTTAGGAACCCCCGGATCCCGTGGATCTAGCACGGTCGCTTAAATTATTATGAATGGCTAAAATCTGATTTTAATACATGCTCAAACCTATAGTGCAATTTTAGAATTATTTAACCACTTTTAGTTAACTTTTAAGAAAGTGAACATCGTTTAAAAACGTATTTTTGGATCACGTCACATGAAATGCACCCGGATCCGCGACACATTCTTATTCAATGTTTTTGGATTTGGATTTGGGTTATATGAAATGCACACCCGTATTTAAGAAGGTAAAATTATTAAAAAGCGCGTCTAAAGCGACTAACGGGTTATTATCTTTGCGGAGGGCCGTGAAATTCGCTAAACGGCACGCCCCGAATTCTAAGTATTTTTAATCAAGCATTTAATGAGGGCCCCGCAACTTATGCATTTTGTTCGGCGAGGCTCATCTCACTTTATTATTTAAAGGCCAAACTAAAACAAACTACGATTTTCTATTTATTTTTTGTCTCTAAAAGGGCCTAATTAATTTACATCTATAAATTCGGGTCTCGGGTTCAAGTCTGAATTCAAACAAAAGGGAAACCCTCCTAATTTGAACCCGCTACTTAACTCGAGAACCTAAATTTATATTTGCAAATCAATCCCCATATTCCTAATATAATTTAAAGGATTTTTTTTTTGATTTCAGCATTTTTGGGCCTTCAAACTTGGCCCTATATAGGCAGAAGGAAATACAACTTTCAAATTTGCCCAGCTTTTGGCTTCTTAAGATGACACTAGGCCCAGTTATCATTTGAATGTAAGGGCCTGGTTGTCTTACCTCATTATTGATCTTAACTATTTTGTAAAACAACCGTGCCATCTATTTAATTCAGGTGTTACTACGCAACTACTTCGTGCCTGCCATGAACTAATTAATATGATCCACCTGGAACTTAACCAGTAGTTAATTCCAAAATTACACCTGAATCGCCAAATATAAATGGACTCCTGTGAGTTGCAATTTAAACAAGTATACAACGAACCAAGTGAATCAGTACATGACAACACATGAGTCTAAACTACAAGTTCAAATCAAACTAATACATGAACTAACGTGAAAATCTAATACATGAGTTATTGGCAGAATATATTCATGCAATTCTAAACTAACACTATTTGAAAACACATTCACACAACTCTAAAAGGTTCAATGTTCTAATTAGCTACAAATCAATACTAAACTAATGTAATGGCAGAAAGTTCATGCAATTCTAAAAGGTCCAGCAGTCTAATTAATTAAAAATCCATATATTGTTCAAACAAACAAAACTACTCTATGCCTTTAAACTAAACAAGGAACAGGATACTTCATAGATCAAATGTAATAATATTTCATCATTTCATATACTTCAGCAATCCTTCATTGAGTCTTCACAATTGTATGAGGCCAAATGAGTACCTGGAAAGGGAACAAATTCAGAAATTGAGAGTCAGCGATGCAAGCAACAGCAGTATACAGCAGCAACTAGAAGATTTTGAACCCAAAAATTGTGTCAATCAGCCCAATAGTTAATTTTAAGTGGCAAAAACCAGTAGCAACCAAAATAAGCTTGAACAACCCAACTTTGACTTGATATAACCCCAAATACACTCGACAAACACCCCAGGAATGTCTAGAACATTTCAGCAACTAAATATTGAGCTTGACAATGTAAATCAACAACTAAAAATCCAAATTAACCTAAAGCTTTCAATGGAACATGATTTTTTTGAAAGTTTTCTGTTGTTTTTGATTTTTTTCTGCAGAATTTTAAGATCTAAAAATGAAGGTTTTTACTATAGGAGTTTAGATTTGAACTTCTTTTGATTTTGAAATTCAAATTTGGGACTCAGATTTGAAGAAGAAGATTTTTGGGGAATTCAAAAGCTAGAAATTGGGGAATTTTTCAGAGGTCCAAACTTGTGAAAGAAGGCATGGGGACTGCCTTTTATAGGTAGGAAAGGGGAAGGAAGCTTCTAGAATTCATTCACTCATTTTTCCCCCTTTCTATTTTCAGATTTTATTCAATAATCCCTAATGTTTTGACTTGTTACTCAAGTCACTGCACTAGACTACTGAAATTTACACTAAGGCCCCATTCTAGAAGAATCTAGGGTATTCTAGCATTGTTTTCCATTCATGGAATACCTATGCTACCCTTACTTTTATTCTGAAATTACTGAACCTAGCAAACTAACCCAACCCTTCATGATTATCTAAAACCCTTCAGCTATAACCAAACACTCCCTAAAAGGATTAATCCATCTAACGAACTAATTCTAATTAGAACTGGAATTAATTCTAGTTGAACTATGTTCCAAGGCGGGTAATAATGGACAAATTAAAATTGTAACCCTAAGATACTAAAATCAAATTAACAAGAACAAACTCACTGAAAATCAAAACCCTAATTTTAATTCGAGAATGAGAATCAAACCATAAATTGTATTAAAACAAAATAACTCACTGATTAATCAATTATCACAACAAAAATAAAAAACAAACAGAAGAGATAATCAAATAAAAGGGAAAAGATCTTACTGATTTTGGATTAACATTTATTAACAATCAAACAAACTAATCAACCCAAAAATTAGTATGAAACCGAATTAGAACAGATTAATCAACTAAAGAAGCAATTCATGCCACTGACTATTAGAATTCAAAACAAGAAAACAGAGAAAAATAAACTCGACTACTAACCCCAAACAAACAACAGTCCAAATCAATTAATCAAGAAATCAAACAGTTATGGAAGAGCAATTAACACCAGAAAAGAAAGAAAAATTCGGGGAACTTACTGGTTTTGGTCTTCTATTCGATTGATTCTCGAAATTGATTTTTGTTAATGTTATATGCTTATTTTGTTAAAAATAAAACATATAACATTAATAAAATCATTCGAGTACCGAAACTCCCAAAACAGTGTTGAAACTCGAAAACCCTAGATCTAAAATTTGTAGGGTTTCGCTTGGATTTGAAGGATTCTAATTGCGTATTTAGGAAAAGGAAGGTGAGTGGAGCATCAGGTATCAATTTGGGTGAGTTTGGATGAATTAGGATTTTTGCCGAAATTTCGATCTAAGATTTGAGAAAATCGGCTAGGATTTGAGGGATGGGACTTAGGGATTTGGAAAGAGGAGGGGACGAGGAGCTTATGGTGAAATTTTGGGGTCATTTGGAGCTTCGCCGCCGGCGGAGGCGATTTCCGGCCGGCGGCAGACGGTAACGGTGGTCTGATGGTGCATGGCGGTGGGAGACAGGGGTACGAGGAGGGTGACTGTTTGGTCTCTAATTTTGTAAAGGGGTTATTACATTTTTATGTAAATCCCTTGAACGAATCTGGACCGTTGGATGATGGGCGATGGACGGCTCAGATTTCTCGACGCCAAACGACGTCGTTTAGAAATAAAGGGGGGCAGGCCGGGTCTGGGGTTGTTGGGCTGGGCAGTTGGTCCGATTTGGTTGGGTTTCAAGGGTATTGGGCTGGGATTTTCGTCAAAATGGCCCGAACATGGCCAGCCTTCTCATTTAGTCCTTTTGTTTTTTTTTTTTATGTATTTTACTTACATATATGTTATTTATTATTTTTTTTTCGAATTTTCTGATTTTATTGTGTAAAATAAAAGACCCAAATTAAATCCACTAATTAACTAATTCCAAAAAAATGTAAAATGTAAAATTTAAGATTGTAAAAGACTATTTTTTGTTATTTTTTCTCTTATTTTAATGATATTAATTAACTAGTGAAACTAAAAATATAAAGTCAAATTCTAAATGTAAATGCACTATTTTTTTTAGCTTTTTTTGTTATGAATTATGGCAACTAAAAATGCACATAAAAGTGGAAACAAGGCACAGAATCATGCAATTAATTCCTAAAAATTCAAATAGTAAAGAAAAATTCTAATTCTAAGGAATTTATAGGAGTAATTTAAGCGTGGCAAAAATCACGTGCTCACAGCGAGTATCAAATGAGGTCTATAATTTAGGACAGACTTGTTATATTTGGGATCATGATATAACCTTTGCACATAGCTACTCACTCTATACCTCTCGGTAGTTTGAGTGACTTTGCCCTAATTGGCTCTCTCAAGCCCAATTGAGTGTTCAAACAAAGCAAGCAAAATTGGCTCAAGTTGGGTATTACTATCTCTAGGTTTAACCCTTTAGTTGGGGCTATCAATCTCTTGAATGCACCCAACTCCTTGTTATCCTGAATTTCCTAGACTCAGCCTCTCTTTCTCAAGAAGAGTCTAAGTCATATAGGCACGAATCAGTGTTTGCAACCACCAATTCAACAATTAAAGCATGATTCAAGCTAAATATCATTAACCCATAAATAATTAAGCCCTAAAATTGAAGACCCATTAAATACCCACACTAGGGTTTGGTCACAACCCTAGCTAATGGGTTTAGCTACTCATAATAAAGGTACAAATCAAAGATGAAGATGAAATATAAACCATAAAAGTTGATTACAAGAATAAAATCTAAGATTAATAGTTAAAGCTACTCTAAAATCACTCAAAATAACTAAGTACGGCGGTTCACGAGCTCTTGAATACAAAAGATGACCTAAAAGTGTGAAAATGAACTATTTATACACAGCTGAAATTATTGGACAAAAATACCCCTACGGAGGTTCCGCTGTCAGCGCAATACTGAGCGCCTCAGTGCTTGAACTTTCGTGGCCGCGCAAAAGCAAGCGCGGACCGCGTTTCTTCCATTTTGGACTGGGACGGGGCTTGATTTCACTGGGAGCATAAAAGCAACCACCTCAGCGTTTTCTTCAATCGGGGCTGCGTAATATGTTCGCGGACCGCTCCTCATTTGAGCTTAAATTTCCAGGTCTCTGATTCTTTATTTAGCCCCCAACAGAATTTGCACCGCGGCTGCGTCAAGTATTCTGCTGCCGCGCTATTTTACTGCGGTCAGCGGTATCTGTTGTACCTCAAAATGCCTCTCTGAATCTCAATTCCGCTGTCAGCGTATTTGTGGCCACCTCAGCGGTAGACCTTCCGCGGCCGCTCTTTTCCTTTGCTATCAGCGCTTTTATCTCAGCTTTGAACTTGTGCAGGTTTAACTCCTTTATGAGCAGGCTATGACTTTCTTGCTTCATTTTGACCTAACCCTGCAAACAATCACAATAAGTTAATTTTCGGGAATACTTTTACACATTTTTTATCCAAAACCTAAGCAAAAGAGAGCATAAGATAGGCTAGAATCCGTATTATCACATTGCACAGTTTACTTTTATGTTGGATCGGCCGAACGTCCTCGGTGGTATTTCTGTGTGATAATAGAACCGGAACTCCTTATAATTCGTATGATTTGTTGCTTGAAAGGTCACTTGTTTTAAATGAAGAAACTGCCTTGATTTATTAATTTGATGAAAGGATTTTTAGTATCATTCTTGGTTGAGCTTGTTGTTATCTACATACACTGTGATTTAAAATATTGAACTTTATATTATTATATTGCTGGCCCTAGTAAGTGTCGGAGTCGACCCCTCATCACTACTTCTTCGAGGTTAGGCGAGATACTTACTGGGTACATATTTTTATGTACTCATGCACACTTCTGTACTTGATTGTACAGGCTTTGAGGCAGGTGCATCTGGCCATCAGTCCGGAGCGTACATTTGACTCCTCAGCTGAGACTTCCCGGTGAGATGCCTTTTTAAGCCGTTCTGCAGCAGCTGGAGTCTCTCTTATGTATTTATTTCCCTGTCTATTTCTTTTCCAGACAGTAGGATAGTATGGTTTTGTATATTCTACTAGATTGCCCACACACTTCTGACACCAGGTCTTGGCACACACATTAGTAGACTTATGATTTTTGGTTTACTTTCGTGATTTCAATTCGTATTTATTACTTCCATTTAATTATGCTTAAATTTTAAATTTCTAATTTCTTTATCAATAAGGAGAAGTTATCACGTACTAATTATTTAAACGCGGATTCACTAGTTGATTAGTGTTGGCTTGCCTAGCACAGTGTTGGGCGCCATCACGGCCTGATATGGAATTCGGGTCGTGACAACATGGTATCAGAGCACTAGGTTCACTTAGGTCTCAGCAGTTATGGGCAAACCTGGTAGAGTCTTGTGGATCGGTACGGAGACGTCTATACTTATCTTCGAGAGGCTATAAGGTGTTAGGAAACTACTCTTTATTCATCTCCTATCGTGCAGTTGATGGTATACTAAATTTCCTTCTTCTATTCTCTCACAGATGGTGAGGACGCGTACGGCAGACGTTCCAAACCCGGGAGGAGCTGCTCCCCCCGTTGCTAGAGGCCGAGGCAGAGGGCGGGGCAGAGCACCGGCCCGAGGTAGGGGACGAGGTTGTCCTAGAGCTACCCCAGTGGCACCACCATCGGATCCGGCAGAGGATCCCATTATTGAGGAGCAGGGCGAGGTGCCCGCAGCAGAGCCTGCCCCGGTAGATTTCATAACAGCACCGGGATTTTAGGAGGTCATGGGCCATATGCTGCGGTTCATGGACTCTATGACTCGGGCTGATTTATTTCCAACAGACCCAGCCATATCTCAGGCGGGAGGGGGAGCACAGACCCCTACTGCTCAGGCTCCTGGGCACGCAGCTGCCGTATATCAGACTCTGGGTACACTACCCGCGGCCGGTGCCCAGCCAGTTGCCGTAGCTGTAACTGAGCCTAGACCAGCTGCGGACGGCAATTTGCAGAAGCTACTGGACAGATGGACTAGGCTACACCCTCCTATCTTCGGGGGTGAGCGGCATGAGGACCCCCAAGACTTTATTGATCGGTGCAGGGACAGACTGCACAACATGAGGATATTGGAATCCCATGAGTAGATTTCACCGCCTTCCAGTTAGAGGGCAGGGCCCGTAAATGGTGGCAGTCTTACCTTCTTGGCAGACCAGCAAGTTCTCCTCCCATGACTTGGATCAGTTTACACGGCTTCTATCGGACAGGTATATTCCACCCCCTCAGAGGGAAGAATTACGGTGTCAGTTTGAGCAGCTTGAGCAGGGTCAGATGTCTGTGACTGACTACGAGGCAAGATTCTCTGAGTTGTCTCGCCATGCACTTATGATACTTTCTACAAACGTAGAGAGAGAGCGCAGATTTGTTGCAGGGTTACACCTGAGTATTCGGGCTAGCATTAGGGGTGTGCATTCGATAATCGAATCGATTATCTGTTATTAGTTTATCGATATTGGTTTATCGATTTCGATTTTGATTTTGTCCTCTTCGGTTATCGGTTTATCGATAAACCGATAAGATATACAAAAAATTTTTTAATTTTTTTATTTGCATGCCTACAAAGACTATGTAAGACCAAAAGTCTGTAATTATGATTAACATTAATGGCCTCTAAATACAGTCATTAATGACTGTATATTATTACTTGCAGTAATTATATTGCTAATGTCGTCTATATAGGGAGGAAAGTCAAGAGAACTTACATTACATATCTTTTATGAGTATTAACTTCTCTCTTAGGTATGCGAAGTGTTTGAACTTTTCTATTTTCTATTTCCCTTATACGAACCATTTCAAATTATTTCATATCTTTTCTTAATTATATCCATTTCTATTTTATATTTTTCTTAATTATATATATATATATATATATATATATATTAGTTATTTTTGTATTTTAAAAATTTACTCCTTCGATATCGACAATTGTTTTTAAAAAGTATGTCCTGTTTAACTAGTTTAGTATAAAATGGAGCGTAAGTTAACATTTTCCAGCATAACGCCTGCTAGCTTCCTCATTTATCATGAGTGGTTTTTTTTTACCCTTATACTATAATACCCTTTCCTTTACCCTAAGTTCCTAACTCTATTATTTCCTCTACCACATTTAAGGAATGATCATATTTAAAGCTCTAGGGAATGAAGTTTAAATTAATGGAAAACAAAATTAGCCGTGATGATGGATTTTGTTTTTTTTGTTTTTTATACCGTTGGAGTGTTGGTGGCATACGTTTGATCCCTTACTTTAGTTTCGTTGCATGTGCTTGTTGATACAATTTTTATGTTATAAACGGTGTTCATCTTATTTTAGCTTCTTTTTGTCCATATTAGTTAGGCGCGTTTATAGCGATATACTTTCCGTCGAATCCCGCAAATTTTCGTATTGGTGTAATCGATAACCGAATCGATAAGCCCCAAAAATCGATAAACCGAAATCGAAAATATCGAAACCTTATTGAGACGATAACGATAAGCATATATACAAATCGATAATGGATAAGTAATTATCGATAAGGGTCAAAATCGAATCGATAAATCGAATGCACACCCCTAGCTAGCATGGCCAGAGAGGTTGAGTTGGGTACTGATTATCAGCTAGTGGTAGAGATTGCTCGGAGGATTGAGGGCTACCGCCAGATGGGTAGAGAGCAGATGCAGCAGGACAAGAAGGCCCGATTCTCCGGAGAGTTTAGAGGTGCCCCGGTTAGGGGCAGAGGTCAGCTTGGGAGGGGCCAGCCCAACAGGCCCCCATATTTAGCACCACCACCACCTCCTCGAGGTGCTCCGGTGAGGCCTTATTTCAATGCGATGCCGGAGAGTATTTACCGCCCGCCAGCTATTCAGGGTTCCTCCGACGGGTATTCTAGTCATCAGGGTTCTTCTAGTGCCTACTTCAGTGCTATTCTAGAGAGTTCATACCGCTCACCAGCCATTCAGGGTACTTCTAGTGGGTATTCGGGTCATCAGGGTCGGACTTCAGGGCAGCAGTCTATGGTACCGCGGGGTTACTACGAGTGTGGGGATCCGGGTCACATGAAGAGTTTTGTCCTAGACTTCGGGGCAAGGCAGTACAGCAGGGTCATCAGCCTATGATTACAGCACCAGCCGTCCGGCCGCCCAGAGGCGGAGGGCAGGCAGGTAGGGGCCATCCTAGAGGTAGAGGCCAGGCAGGGAGAGGTTAGCCAGCTATTGTTCAGCCAGGCGGAGGCCAGCCAGCTGGTACTCCAGCTAGATTCTATGCTTTTCCGACCAGACCAGATGAAGTGGCCTCAAATGCCGTAATCACTGGTATTATTTTTGTCTGCGGTAGGGATACTTCGGTATTATTTGATCCAGGGTCTACCTATTCATATGTGTCATCTCTGTTTGCTCATTTCCTGGATATCCCTCGTGAGTTTTTGGGTACTCTGGTTTATGTGTCCACTCCTATGGGCGATTTGCGGTTGTGGATCAGATCTACCGGTCCTTTATGGTTACATTCTATGGTTACGAGACTAGAGCGGACCTTTTGTTACTTGATATGATCGACTTTGAGGTCATCTTGGGTATGGATTGGTTATCTCCATGTCACACCATCCTTGATTGTCATGCCAAGATTGTTACTTTAGCGATGCCAGAGTTGCCGAGATTGGAGTAGAAGGGTTCCTCCGTTAGTACATCTAGTCGGGTTATCTCTTTTCTGAAGGCTTAACATCTGGTCGAGAAGGGTTGTTTGGCATACCTAGCATATGTTCGGGACACCACCGCAGAGTCTCCGACGATTGATTCAGTGCTAGTAGTCCGGGAGTTCGCCGATGTGTTTCCTTCTGACCTTCCAAGCATGCCGCCAGATTGTGACATTGATTTCCGTATTGATTTGGCTCCAGGTACCTAGCCTACATCCATCCCACCGTACCGTATAGCTTCGAAAGAGTTGAAGGAAATGAATGAGCAGCTTGAAGAGTTACTAGCAAAGGGGTTTGTCAGACCAAGTGTGTCACCTTGGGGTGCACTAGTGTTATTTGTGAAGAAGAAAGATGGGACAATGCGGATGTGCATTGATTACCGCCAATTGAACAAAGTTACCATTAAGAACAAGTACCCTTTCCCGAGTATCGATGATTTTTTTGACCAGTTGCAGGGTGCTTGGGTGTTTTCTAAGATCGACTTGAGATCGGGGTACCATCAGTTGAAGATTCGGGACTCAGATGTTCCGAAGATTGCTTTCCGTACTAGATATGGCCATTATGAGTTTCTAGTGATGTCTTTTGGCTTGACTAATGCCCAAGTGGCGTTTATGGATTTAATGAACCGGGTGTTCAGACCATATATTGATTCTTCTGTTATCTTCATCATTGATGACATCTTGATTTACTCACGCAGCCTGGGGAAGCACGAGCAGCATTTGAGAGTGGTGCTTCAAACATTGAGAGAATAGAAGATATATGCTAAGTTCTCCAAGTGTGAGTTTTGGCTAGAGTCTGTGGCATTCTTGGGGCATGTTGTATCAGGAGAGGGTATTAAGGTGGATCCCAAGAAGATTGAGGCAGTTCAGAGTTGGCCACGTCCCACTTTGGTGACTGAGATCAGGAGTTTCCTGGGGCTAGCAGGTTATTATCGCCGATTTGTGCAGGGCTTTTCATCTATTGCAGCACCTTTGACTAGACTGACCCAAAAGGGTGCTCCTTCCCGTTGGTCCGATGATTGTGAGGCGAGCTTTTAGAAGCTCAAGACAGCTTTGACTACAACACCGGTTCTAGTATTGCCTTTCGGTTTGGGGATGTATACTGTGTATTGCGATGCTTCACGTGTTGGTTTGGGTTGTGTATTGATGCAGGAGGGGCGAATTATTGCATATGCTTCACGTCAGTTGAAGATTCATGAGAAGAATTACCCCGTGCACGATCTAGAGTTAGCAGCGATTGTTCATGATATTAAGATATGGAGGCGTAGATGACTTGAGTTACTGAAGGACTATGACATCACCATTCTTTATCATCCGGGCAAGGCAAATGTGATCGTGGATGCCTTAAGTAGGAAGGCAGAGAGTATGGGTAGCTTGGCATTCATTTTAGCAGAGGAGAGGCCACTAGCTTTGGACATTCAGTCCTTGGCTAACAGACTTGTAAGGTTGGATATTTCTGAGCCCAACCGAGTTCTTGCATGTGTTGAAGCCCAGTCCTCACTATTGGGGCAGATCAAGGCTCGGCAATTTGATGATCCGCATTTGGCAGTTCTCAGAGAGACGGTACTACAGGGTAGTGCCAAGGAGGTTTCTATTGGCGAGGATGGTGTTCTACGACTCCAGGGTCGCCTATGTGTTCCTAACGTCAATAGATTGGGGAGAGGATTCTAGAGGAGGCACACAGTTTACGGTATTCTATTCACCCAGCTACTACGAAGATGTATCGTGACCTGAGGCAGCATTATTCGTGGCGGCAAATGAAGAAAGACATGGCAGAGTACGTAGTAGATGCCTAAATTGCTAGCAGGTTAAGTATGAGCACCAGTGGCCAGGTGGCCTACTTCAGCAGATGACTATACCTGAGATGGAAATGGGAGCGCATCACTATGGACTTTGTAGTTTGATTGCCGCGGACCTTGCGGAAGTTTGATGCAGTTTGGGTCATTGTCGACAGGTTGACCAAGTCGACACACTTCATTCTGGTTGTGACTACCTATACTTTAGAGAGGTTGGCCTAGATTTATATTCGGGAGATAGTTCGGTTGCACGGTGTGCTTGTTTCTATCATATTAGATAGAGGCCCTCAGTTCACTTTCCCATTTCTAGAGAGCCGTACAGAGTGAGTTGGGGACCCGTGTAGAACTCAGCACAGAATTTCATCCTCAGACCGACGGGCAGTCGGAGCGAACAGTTCAGATATTAGAGGACATGTTGAGAGCATGTGTGATTGACTTTGGAGGACAGTGGGATCAGTTCTGGCCTTTGGCTGAGTTTGCTCACAACAACAGTTATCAGTCCAGCATCGAAATGGCTCCATTTGAGGCTTTATATGGTCGGTGATGTCGTTCCCCTGTCGGGTGGTTTGAGCCCGATGAGGCTAAGCTATATGGTAGTGATTTGGTGAAGGATGCCTTGGAAAAGGTAAAGTTGATCCAGGAGAGACTTCGCACAGCACAGTCCAGATAGAAGAGTTACGCGGATCAAATGGTGCGTGATGTATCATTCATGGTTGGCGAGAAGGTTCTCTTGAAAGTCTCGCCGATAAAGGGTATTATGAGGTTCGGGAAGAAGGGCAAGTTGAGCCCCAAGTTTATAGGCCCATTCGAGGTGTTGAGGCGAGTTGGGGAGGTTGCTAATGAGCTTGCTTTACCTCCCAGCTTATCAGGAGTTCATCCGGTTTTTCACGTGTCTATGCTTCGGAGGTATCACGCCGACTTGTCTCTTGTGTTAGTGTGATGACCCAAAAGGTCATCACTTGTTTTTAAATTGAATTCTGCATTTTGAGGCCTTAAAAACCTCTTTTATCATCACCTCGATTTACGTGCGCAGTCCGGGAGCGTAGCTAGAAAGCCTATATATGAAAATCCGTGAAAAATGATAAATTTTGAATACGAAATGAATTAATTTTACTTCGGTTAGGAAAATATGGGACTTGAGCGTATGCCCGGAATCGAATTTCGAAGTCCCAAGCCCGAGAAATGAATTTTTGAAAGAAATTGTTTTCTGAAAAATATAAAGGCTTTTGAAAGTGAAATGTTATGTGAAATCGATGGTATCAGGCCCGTATTATGGTTGCGGAGCCCGGAACAGGTTCAATATGATTTATATGTGTTGTTGGTAAAGTTTGGTAAGAAACCGAATCCATTTGACGTGATTCGGACCTTAAATGCAAAAATTTGATGTTTAAAGAAGTTTTGAGAAATTTCATTGACTTTGAGGTTTAATTCGATGTTCATGATGTTATTATGGTGATTTGATTACACGAATAAGTCCGTAGGATGTTTTTGAGGTTGTGTGTATGTTTAGTTTGGAGCCCCGAGGGCTCGGGTGAGTTATGGATAGGCCACAGGGTGTATTTTGGACTTAGAAAAATTGCAGATTTTTAGCTGTGCATAGCAGGCCTGCAGGCTTCGCATTTGCGAAGCCTGACTCGCATATGCGATATCGCAAATGCGAGTGGCTTGTCGCAATTGCGAAGAAAGCCAGGCCAGCTCCAGTCTCGCAAATGCGAGACTCCTTTCGCAAATGCGAAACTCCCCTGTAATGCTTGAGGTCGCAAATGCGACCTATGAGTCGCAAATGCGACATTTCTCTTTGCAAATGCGAAAGTCTAAATTTCCTGAAGGGTTCGCAATTGCGAACCCGTGTTCGCAATTCCCACATCTGAGACCTGCAACTTTTATACTTAGCCGAATTTTTAACCCGTTTTCATATCCTCTCAAAACATAAACACACTTAGGCGATTTTTCAAAGTTTTCTTCTCCTCCAAATCAATTGTAAGTCGTTTTTAACTAATTTTCTTCAATCTTTAACATCTTTTAACATGATTTCAACTCCAAATCAATGATTTTCATGGAGGAAATTGGGTGTTTGGGGTAGAACATAGGTTTTTCAAAAAAATGGGGATTTGGACCTCGATTTGAGGTCCGATTTTGAAACAAATTATATATTTGAGTTCGTGGGAGAATGGGTAATCGGGTTTTGGTTTGAACCTCGGGTTTTGACCATGTGGGCCCGGGGGCGATTTTTGACTTTTTGGGTAAAACTTTGGAAAACTCATTTTCATGCATTGGGGTTGATTCATTTAGCGTTTATTGATGTAATTAAGTAACTTGTGACTAGATACGAGCGAATTGGTGGTGGAATCGAGGGGTAAAGCTATAATTGAAATGTGAATTGTGTTCGTGGCATCGAGGTAAGTATTTGGTCTAACCTTAGCTTGAGGGATTAGGAGTCGTGTCTTATTTGCTACGTGTTAATTGTGGAGTATGACGTACAGGCATGGTGACGAGTATCTATACCTCGGTGTCAAGCATGCCCGTGAGTCTTGTATTACAATTGTTATGACTCCGATCATTATTCCCTTGCTGGGATATTTGTTTTGATATTATTGTTCCCTTGTCGGGAGGTTGTTGAAATATTATGATTCCCTTGCTAGGATATTGTTATATTGTTCTTGTTCCCTTGCCGGGATGTTGTTATATTACTCTTGTTCCCTTGCCGGGATGTTGTTATATTGCTCTTGTTCCCTTGCCGGGATTCTTTGTGGTTGTTGTTGAATTGTAACTGGGATCGGGTGGCACGCCTGCCACAAGATAAATGAAATGGGAGCGGGTGGCACGCCTGCCACGAGATAAATGAAATGGGAGCGGGTGGCACGCCTGCCACGAGATATATGAAATGGGAGCAGGTGGCACGCCTGCCACGAGATATATGAAATGGGAGCGGGTTGCACACCTGCAATGGGATACGTGAAATGGGAGCGGGTTGCACGCCTGCAACAAGATGTGAAATTAAAGTGAATTCTGCCTTTGTTTTTCCTTATCCTTGTTAGTAGTTGGATTTTGGTTCCTTTATAATTCTCTTGATATTCTGTTTTACCTGTTATCCCCCGAAGCATGCTTTCCCCCTCCCATCTTTACTTGTTTGTTTCTGCTTTACTTTTTGTTGTATATTATATAACTGCACAGGTTTATTTGGTAGTCTGGTCCTAGCCTCGTCACTACTTCACCGAGGTTAGGCTAGGCACTTACCAGCACATGGGGTCGGTTGTGTTGATACTAACTCTGCACTCTTTTGTGCAGATCCCAGTGTTGTAGACTTCGGATCATAGATTGAGTGGTTACCTTCAGGCCGCGTGGAGATCCAAGGTAGACCTGCAGGCGTCCGCAGGCCCTGGCATCTCCTCTATCACTTATTTCCTGTTTCATCTCTTTGATTCTGAGACGGTGTATCTTTTATTTTCAAACTTTGTATTTAGCACTCTTAGATCGTCTGTGACACTGTGACACCAGATTTTGGGTGATTAAGGCTTAATTAGTTGTAGTAGATACAGATCTCAGAGATTGTATTGTTTTCTTCTGCTTAATCTAAATTTTCCGCTGTTTATACGTTATTGCTTTAAAATTGTTAAAAGGAAATAATTTGATAATGAAGTAATTAGTTCAAGGAATTGGCTTGCCTAGCTCACATTAGTATGCGCTATCACGACTCCCGAGGGTGAGAAATCCGGATCGTGACAAGTTAGTATCAGAGCTCTAGGTTACATGGGTCTCATAGTTCACAGACAAGCTTAGTAGAGTTTGAGGGATCGGTACGGAGACGTCTGTATTTATCCCCCAGAGGCTACAGAGTTAGGAAAATTTCACATCTTTTCTCTCTTGTCGTGCGGTTTGGTTTCTCAATGTTGATCGAATTTCTATTCTGTTCTCTCGCAGATGCCAAGAACACGCGCTTCCTCATCCGCTGACCAGCAACCTGAGCCCCCAGCAGCAGCTCCCACGAGGGGCAGAGGGCGAGGCCGAGGCCGTGCTAGAGGCCGAGGTAGGGGCAGAGCTCAGCCCAGAGCAACAACACCAGCAGCGGAGCCTCAAGTTGACTTTGATGATGAGGTTCCGGCCCTAGCAGCTCCGGTGGGCCCAGCTCAGGTCCCAGAGGGGTTTATTGCTACCCCAGTACTCCAGGATGCTCTGGTCCGTCTAGTGGGACTTATGGAGAGTGTCACCCGGGCAGGCTTGCTTCCTGTAGCATCGAGGAGGAGCCCAGACTCTTGCTACTCGCACTCCGGAGCAGGTAGCTCCCCAGTTTCAGACTCCAGCAGTTCCGCCAGTTGGAGCAGTTCAGCCGGGTGTGGTAGCCCAGACCGGTGATGGAGCAGCTATGTCTGCCAATGCTTTGTGGAGATTGGACAGGTTCACCAAGCTCTTCACTACTACTTTCAGCGGTGCATCTTCTGAGGATCCCCAGGATTATCTAGACAGCTGTCATGAGGTTCTCAGGAACATGGGGATAGTTGAGACCAATGGGGTCGATTTTGCTACTTTTCGCTTGTCTGGATCCGCCAAGACTTGGTGGAGAGATTATTTCTTGGTTAGACAAGCCGGATCACCAGCTTTGACTTGGGAGCAGTTTACTCAGTTATTTCTGGAGAAGTTTCTCCCTATCACTCAGTGAGAGGCCTATCGGAGGCAATTTGAGCGTCTCCAATAGGGTTCTATGACCGTTACTCAATATAAGACCAGATTCATCGACTTGGCTCGTCATGCTCTTGTCATACTTCCCACCGAGAGGGAGAGGGTGAGGAGGTTCATTGAGGGACTTATCCAGCCTATTCGGCTTCAGATGGCTAGGGAGACAGGGAGTGAGATCTCTTTTCAGGAGGCGGCCAATATGGCCAGGAGAGTTGAGATGGTTCTATCGCAGGGAGGTGGTCATGGGTCGGACAAGAGGCCCCGTCATTCAGGCCGATTCAGTGGCACCTCGTCTGGAGGTAGGGATTCGTATGGTAAAGGCCATCCTCCTAGGCCTTTTCAGTCGGCACTTCAGGTTTCTCACGGTGCTTCAGGTGGCCGTGGTCCTCAGATGCAGCATTCTGATCAGCAGTCCTACAGTGCACCACCAGCTCCTATCAGTGCACCGCCGCTTCAGAGTTTTCAGGGTCGTCAGCCCCAGCAGCCGAGGGCTTGTTTTACTTGTGGCGACACAAGGCACATTGCTAGGTATTGCCCTCGAGCACCGAGTAGCTCTCAGCATCAGGGTTCCCGTGCCATGGTACAGGCACCGAGTGTTCCACAGCCCGCCCAGCCAGCTAGGGGTGGAGGTAGAGGTGCTAGAGGTGGAGGTAGAGGTCCTAGAGGTGGAGCTCAGGCCGCTAGAGGTGGAGGCCAGCCAGCAGCAGGCCGTCCCAGAGATGTAGTTCAGGGTGGTGGGGCCCAGCCCCGATGTTATGCTCTTCCAGCCAGGCCCGAGGCTGAGGCTTCTGATGCAGTTATTACAGGTACCGTTCTGGTTTGTGATAGAGATGCTTCAGTGTTATTTGATCCAGGGTCTACATACTCGTATGTGTCATCTTATTTTGCACCGTACCTGGTCATGTCTAGTGATTCTTTGAGTGTTCCTGTTTGTGTGTCTACACCGGTGGGTGATTCCATTGTGGTAGATCGAGTCCATCGTTCATGTATAGTTGTGATTGGAGGTCTTGAGACTCGTGTTAATTTGCTTCTTCCGGACATGGTTGATTTCGATGTTATATTGGGGATGGACTGCTTATCACCTTATCACGCTATCTTGGATTGTCATGTCAAGACTGTGACCTTAGCCTTACCGGGTTTACCTCGTTTGGAGTGGAGAGGGACTCCTAGTCATTCTACCCGCAGTGTTATCTCTTATATGAAGGCTCGACGTATGGTCGAGAAGGGGTGTTTGGCCTATTTGGCCTATGTTCGTGATTCTAGTGCTGAGGTTCATCCTATTGAGTCTGTGCCCGTTGTTTGTGAGTTTCCGGAGGTATTCCCTTCAGACCTGCCGGGTATGCCACCCGACAGGGATATTGACTTTTGCATTGATTTGGCTCCGGGCACTCAGCCCATTTCTATCCCGACGTATCGTATGGCCCCGCCTGAGTTGAAAGAGTTGAGGAGCAGTTGCAAGACTTGCTCGAGAAGGGTTTCATTAGACCCAGTGTTTCGCCTTGGGGTGTGCCGGTGTTCTTTGTTAAGAAGAATGATGGATCGATGAGGATGTGTATTGATTACCGGCAATTGAATAAGGTTATAATCAAGAATAAGTATCCGCTGCCGAGGATTGATGATTTGTTTGATCAGTTTCAGGGTGCCAAGGTATTTTCAAAGATTGACTTGAGATCTGGCTACCATCAGTTGAGGATTAGGGCATCCGATGTCCCTAAGACAGCTTTTCGCGTTTGGTACGAGCATTATGAGTTCTTGGTGATATTGTTCGGGTTGACAAATGCCCCAGTAACTTTTACGGACTTGATGAACCGAGTGCTAAGGCCTTACTTGGATTCGTTCGTGATAGTCTTCATTGATGATATTTTGATATATTCCCGCAGCCGAGAGGAGCACGAGCAGCATCTTAGAGTGGTTCTTCAGACTTTGAGCGACAGTCAGTTGTACGCCAAGTTTTCGAAGTGTGAGTTCTGGTTGAGTTCAGTTGCATTCCTAGGTCATGTGGTGTCGGCAGAGGGTATTCAAGTTGATCCGAAGAAGATTGAGGCAGTCAAGAACTGGCCTAGACCAGCATCAGCTACAGAGATTCGGAGTTTCTTAGGATTGGCAGGCTACTATCGTCGGTTCGTGGAGAGGTTTTCATCTATCGCAGCCCCGATGACCAGGTTGACCCAGAAGGGTGCCCAGTTCAGATGGTTGGATGAGTGTGAGGCGAGCTTTCAGAAGCTCAAGACAGCTCTGACTACGGCACCGATGTTGGTTTTGCCCACAGGTTCAAGGCCTTATACAGCTTATTGTGATGCATCTCGTATTGGACTTGGTGCAGTGTTGATGCAGGATGGCAAGGTCATTACCTATGCTTCACGGAAGTTGAATATTCATGAGAAGAACTATCCGTTTCATGACTTGGAGTTAGCAGCCATTGTCCACGTGTTGAAGATTTGGAGGCATTATCTGTATGGCGTGGCATGTGAAGTGTTCACGGATCACAAGAGTCTGCAGTATTTGTTCAAGCAAAAGGAGTTGAATTTGAGGCAGAGGAGGTGGTTGGAGCTGTTGAAAGACTATGATATCACCATCTTATATCATCCGGGAAAGGTCAATATGATGGCTGATGCTTTGAGTAGGAAGTCAGCCAATATGGGCAGTCTTGCTTATATTCCGGTCGGTGAGAGACCGCTTGCTTTGGATGTTCAGGCTTTGGCCAATCAGTTCGTGAGGTTGGATGTTCTGAGCCCAGCCGTGTGTTAGCTTGCACAGTCGCTCGTTCTTCATTATTGGAGCATATCCGAGATCAGCAGTATGATGATCCCCATTTGTGTGTCCTTAGAGACACGGTGCAGCACGGAGGTGCCAAGCAGGATACTTTAGGTGATGATGGAGTTTTGAGATTGCAGGGTCGAGTTTGTGTGCCTAATATGGATGGTCTTCGAGAGTTGATTTTAGAGGAGGCCCATAGCTCCCGGTACTATATTCATCCTGGCGCCGCGAAGATGTATCAGGATTTGCGGCAGCATTATTGGTGGAGGATAATGAAGAAGGATATTGTTGCATATGTGGCTCGGTGTTTGAATTGTCAGCAGGTTAAATACGAGCATCAGAGACCTGGTGGTTTGTTCCAGAAGATTGAGATACCTGAGTGGAAGTGGGAGCGTATCACTATGGACTTTGTTACTGGACTCCCACGGACTCAGAAGAAGTTCGATAGAGTGTGAATCATTGTTGATAGGCTAACCAAGTCAGCGCATTTCATTCCTGTGGCAGTCTCATATTCTTCCGAGAGGTTAGTTGAGAACTATATCCGGGAGATTTTTTGCCTTCATGGTGTGCCCGTGTCTATCATTTTGGATTGAGGTACGCAGTTTACCTCGCATTTCTGGAGAGCAGTTCAGCGATAGTTGGGCACATAGGTTGAATTGAGCACAGCATTTCATCCTCAGATGGACGGGCAGTCTGAGCCGACTATTCAGATTTTGGAGGATATGCTCCGAGCTTCGTCATTGACTTTGGAGGCTCATGGGATCAGTTTTTGCCTTTAGCAGAGTTTGCCTACAACAACAACTACCAGTCGAGTATCCAGATGGCTCCTTATGAGGCTTTGTATGGTAGGCGGTGTCAGTCGCCTGTTGGATGGTTTGAGCCGGGAGAGGCTCGGTTGTTGGGTACAGATCTGGTTGAGGATGCCTTGGACAAGGTCAGGATTATTCAGGATAGGCTTCGTACAACTCAGTCCAAGCAAAAGAACTATGCCGATCGCAAGGTTCGTGATTTGGCATTCATGGTCGGTGAGCGGGTATTGCTTCGAGTGTCGCCTATGAAGGGCGTGATGAGATTTGGGAAGAAGGGCAAGCTTAGCCCTAGGTTCATTGGCCCATTTGAGATTCTTGATCGTGTGGGAGAGGTGGCTTATAGACTTGCGTTGCTGCCGAGTTTGTCAGTCGTGCATCTAGTGTTTCATGTGTCCATGCTTCGGAAGTACCACGGCGATCCATCCCACGTGTTAGATTTCAGCACTGTCCAGTTGGACAAGGACTTGTCTTATGAGGAGGAGCCGGTAGCTATTCTAGACTGGCAGGTTCGTCAGTTGAGATCGAAGAGTTTTCCTTCTGTTCGTGTTCAGTGGAGAGGTCAACCTGCTGAGGCATCGACCTGGGAGTCCGAGTCCGATATACGGAGCCGTTATCCCCATCTTTTCCCCGACTCAGGTACTTCCTTCTTCTATCCGTTCGAGGACGAACGGTTGTTTTAGAGGTGGAGGATGTGATGACCCAAAAGGTCATCACTTGTTTTTAAATTGAATTCTATGTTTCGAGGCCTTAAAAACTCTTTTAGCATCACCTCGATTTGCGTGCGCAATCCGGGCGCGTAGCCGGAAAGCCTATATGTGAAAGTCTGTGAAAAATGATAAATTTTGACTATAAAATGAATTAATTTGACTTCGGTCAACGTTTTGGGTAAACGGACCCGGACCCGTGATTTGACGGTCCCGGAGGGTCCGTAGGAAAATATGGGACTTGGGCGTATGCCCGGAATCGAATTCCGAGGTCCCAAGCCCGAGAAATGAATTTTTGAAAGAAATTGTTTTCTGAAAAATATAAAGGCTTTTGAAAGTGAAATATTATGTGAAACCGGCGGTATCGGGCCCGTATTATGGTTCCGGAGCCCGGTACAGGTTCAATATGATTTATATGTGTTGTTGGTAAAGTTTGGTAAGAAACGGAATCCATTTGACGTGATTCGGACCTTAAATGCAAAAATTTGATGTTTAAAGAAGTTTTGAGAAATTTGATTGACTTTGAGGTTTAATTCGATGTTCATGATGTTATTATGGTGATTTGATTACACGGATAAGTCCGTAGGATATTTTTGAGGTTGTGTGTATGTTTGGTTTGGAGCCCCGAGGGCTCGGGTGAGTTTTGGATAGGCCACGGGGTGTATTTTGGACTTAGAAAAATTGCAGATTTTCAGCTGTGCATAGCAGGCCTGCAGGCTTTGCATTTGCGAAGCCTGGCTCGCAAATGCGATATCGCAAATGCGAGTGGCTTGTGGCAGTTGCGAAGAAAGCCAGGCCAGCTCCAGTCTCGCAAATGCAAAACTCCTTTCGCAAATGCGAAACTCCCCTGTAATGCTTGAGGTCGCAAATGCGACCTATGAGTCGCAAATGCGACATTTCTCTTCGCAAATGCGAAAGTCTAAATTTCCCGAAGGGTTCGCAATTGTGAACCCCTGTTCGCAATTCCCACATCTGAGACCTGCAACTTTTATACTTAGCAGAATTTTCAACCCATTTTCATATCCTCTCAAAACATAAACACACTTAGGCGATTTTTCAAAGGTTTCTTCTCCTCCAAATCAATTGTAAGTCGTTTTTAACTAATTTTCTTCAATCCTTAACATCTTTTAACA